>NC_089270.1:33702815-34002815 GCF_963930625.1 Muntiacus reevesi | reverse complement strand
ACAAACCAGAGATCTTTTGTTTCTCTATGTTTTCATAATAATTTATACTTTTAATATCAGATTTTTTAGATTCATTATTTCATTTTTTCAATTTTGCTATACTGATTGAAATTAGGTAAAATATACTCAAGTAAGAACATAAATGAATTGCTTACTTTCTCACTTTCTTATTTCCTCAGTTTCTCATTATGATAAATGATTACTAATATTCTTCCTGGGCTTTCCTGATGCCTCAGTGGTAAATGATCCACCTGCCAATGTAGGAGACACAGGTTCAATCCTTGGGTCAGGAAGGTCCCCTGGAGAATGAAAGGGCAACCCATTCCAGCATTCTTGCCCGGGAAATCCCATGGACAGAGAAGCCTGGTGGGACACAGTCCATGGGCCCGCAAGTGTCGGACATGACTTAGCAACTAAACAATAAAAAATATTATTCCTCATAACATTTTATAAGACTTGCTATGCTTATATAAAATCATTACACTTTTCCTTCCTATTGGATGTACAACTGAGCTCACCTGTCTCTGTGTGCATGCTGACATCTGCCATTACCTAATACATTCAACCCAGGACATTTCTTCTGAGAGAAAATAGGATAGAAAAATCCTCACAGAATAAGAGACTCAGGGTCATTATTAATGGTAAAAAAAAAAAGTGGAGAATCCTATTATTGTTGGGACAGAATTTTTGTCTGTTCTTACTACCTTTGATGTGTTACCATCCACTAGAAGCCATTCATCATTAAAAAGAAATACTGTATTATTAAGACCAGTGCATGCTGGACACACATATGAGTCCCTAAGCCTCCTGCCTGTCCAGTGGCTGCCCAAATGCTTAAACAGCGAGAATCAAGTAGAAAACCAAATTTTCACTTGGGAGATAACACAATGCTTTAAAAGAAACTTTATTATAATTCAAAGATAATCATGGAACATGTGAAAACCTCAAAGCTATATTATAATATAGGAACAGATCAGAGCTACAGCTAGTCAACCTACATTTGAGAATATTAATTTTCTCATTACGCACTATATGCATGATACAATCATACAGAACACAACCACATCATTTTGCAGAGGAGTAAACAGATCTAGAGAGACCAATATGTTTTTAGTGCCAAATTGACGTCTCAGATCAGAGCTCTCTGATATTAATTTTTTGTCCTTTAGAAGGGTTAAAATTCTAATGTATAAAATATAGTGACACATGAAGCAATTCTAACCATTATAAGAGACAGTTTTTCATTACCTGATGAACTAGGTATTTACGTTTTCATAACATAAAATTGCGGGCCTTTGTTGTGGAGTTCTAGCACCCATCCTTCCCTGCTCAGTTTAGTGAGTTTTTTATCAAGACAACAGAAGTCCATTGAGCAACAGAAACATATAAGTTTTTATGCATAATCACCAGGACAAGATGGTTTTAAAAGAAAGATATTTGTAGTATTAGTTTCTGTTTCAGAAATTAAATCTAAAAGCTATTGCTTTCCAGTAAAATTAATATGACAAAATGTATCAACTTTCAGTGAAAATCATTTGAATCAATAATCTTGTTACATTTCCTCAATAATATGTTAGTGGAAAAAAGACTGCATCAAATAGGTGTTTGTGTTGTTTAAAACATCTTTAAAATTCATGAGTATGAAATAGCAATATTGCTAGAAATGACTCAATTAATTTTCTATGTATGAAATAAAGCTGAAGTCAATTACTCTATTGCCCACAGAACAGTACAAATATTTATGGGCTCAAATTCAATTTGTGAAACAAAATCACCTGAGAAAGATAGAGATGAAAACTTTCAAGTTTATATGGATATTTTCAGATGGAAATTTATAGACAATTGAGCATCTGTCTACAACACTAAATAAGAATCATGAAGAGATTTTTTTTCACCTGGAAAAACAATTCATATTTTTTCTAATGTTGCAGTCAGCATTTTTTTCCAAAAAGGAAAGAAAACATATAGATTCTTTCTTCATTTATTATTTTTTAAAGTTTTTTTTTATGTGGATCATTTTTAAAGTCTTTGTTGAATTTGTTGCAATATTGCTTCTGTTTTATGCTTTTTGGCCACAAGGCATGTGGGATTTAACTCCCCAACCCAGAATCAAACCTGTGCTCTGTACATTAGAAGGTGAAGTCTTAACCACTGGACCGTCAGAGAAGTCCCTCTTCATTTATTCTTTAAAAAATATCCAAGTGCACAAGAAATGAATTAGAGAATGGAAAAAGCAAAAGCAAAATATCAGATAAGTATTCACAGAGAAGTTTATCACTTAACCAAAAAGGTATTTCTTATTAAATACTGTAATGAATATTATCTAAAAACAAAAAAGAAAAGGCATATATCATGACTGCTTCTATATTTGTCATTTCAGTTTTAAGAAGATATATATTAAACAGTTTCACATATATAAAGTAATAAAAATATCTGAATACCTCAAGTTTATAATTGACTTTTTTCTTGAAAAATCTACTTACAAAAACAAATTCAAACGTCAGTTGGTCAATAATAATTTTAAAAGGCAGAATGAGCTAAATGAATATGTATGCCCAAAAGTGGCAAATTAATAAACTCAATTAAAATCTCCCATTAAATATGGCATATTTGTGATTTTGTGCCATGTAAAATTTTTTAAAAAGCTGCTAGAAATGGATTTATAAGCCACTGATCTAGTTTAGTTCCATTTTATACAATGTATTGAGAAACTTCTGTTTTTATGTGATAGTATCTTACCCTGTATATTTTCTGTCCTGTTACACCAAGAAATAGTCCAAAATTTGATAACTTGTAAAACTGTAGTAATATAAATAATCTTTTGAGTATTCTTGCAGAAGTTCACCTAGTCTGTGAGTTCATATATTTACAAAATGATGACTGTGATCTCAATTTACAAACTTGCATTATTAAGAGTGGTACACATTCACCACGGAGATTTTAAGATCTAACAAGTCATATGTTTCTCCTACGTTTCAGGGTTTCACGGTGGACACACACTCAGACACTGAAACAGACACTCACACACAGACGCACAATGAAGAATTCCTTCCTGACAGTCATTATGAGATGTTAGAGAATGGTCCTCCAAGTGTTATTTAAATATACATGTTCTCAGTAACACTTAAAATTTTAGAGTGGCATTACTACTCTCTTCAATGTAAATACTGTCCTCTTATAGACAGCTAAATATTCTATGGGGAAACCTTCTTTTTGAAACAATATGAAAATTTAGGTAAATGAGGAAAAAAACTGTTTCACTTGGAATTCAGTTTAATGAAAATTGATTAATGCATTTGGTGCATTTAATGTTGTAGGCAAAACAGATACAATTATACACTCACTATTCTGGCAAAGAAAAAGTTAAAAAGGAAAAAAGAATTCAGTAAACCATTTGCAACACTGGATGATTTATCCAGCCTAAAACATATACCAGAAAACACAACGTTGTCTGTGGTTCCGGTCTTTACGCCACCCTCATTTTTCAATAGATATTATATTTCTGGTGCAGGCTTTACAAACAGCACCCATAATCAACTCCATGTCTCACGTTAATCATGTTCTTGTAATCACTGGCTATTCAACACAAATCTCCATCTCAGTTTTTGCTGGGAAACAGCAACATTGGAGTTTTGAGTTTATTCAAGTTTAAGTGATTATGTTGCCATCATATGTATTAAAGTTCACAGCGTCCACTTGCAACAATCATATTAAGGAAGGTGTAGAAATGGAGGGTGTCTATAGTTACTTTATTGTACAGTCAGAAGCTGGAGCTTCCATATGGAACAGCTTTATTTTTCAGAACCCCAGGGCTGCTCTCTTTGAGGTGGAAGTAAAAGAAGAAACAGTCATGGACCTACTGAAATTTCTTCCTTTGTATTTGTTGAGTCTTTTCTGGCCAAAACTCTTCTTTCAACAAAAAACAGCTACTTAAGTAAAAGTATACACTTTAGTAAAAACTTAATATGAAAATTTTAATTGCCTCTTGATAGTTCTCAAATGACAATTCCAATTTTTTAGCATTCATTTTTACATGTTTTTTTATCATTAGTTTAACTCAAATTTAACTCTGGCCGACATTAAACTATAGAGTATTAATATAACAGGGTTTGCTAGTTGAAGATAATAATTGACATACTTATAGAAATTTTCTATCAACTCAATCTAAATATTTTATTTTATTTTATTATTGAATTTTTAATTTGAGAATTACTGTGAAATGGATTTTTCTGAGACTGCTAAGAATTCTAGAAAATTTCTGTAAAAACCTTTAAAGCGTTAGTGAAATGACAGCAGAAGGAAACAGAAATTTCATATTTGTTCTTCCTACTTGGATCTTCTGCCAGTATTTTTCCTGTATCTTCTTATATTAACCATTAATCATCTTTAGGCCTTTTTTCCCTAGGTCAGTACCCAAAATTAGAACAGTGAAATTAATTTTGCACTGACGTTTTAATCTTAAAATTGAACCAAGTTTTTACTTGCCTTTTTCTCTGCTTATCAACACAATCCCCTTTCGCCAGTATATAAGAGGAAACATAAATGTAGGAAATACAGACATCAGGTAAATCTAGTTATAGTACAGAAATATAAATTTTCTATATATATAAAGAGCTATATTAATTAAGTTTGGAATTAGAGCCTAAAGGATCTTGCTAATATTTGAGACTTCCATATCTACATATAGATGGACTATAAACAGGACTCTGTGTATGATAAGGGATAGATCCAAAATTGCAGGAGGTCACTGTCACTGACTTCCTTTGATTGTTCTGTTTGTTATACAACAAATAGGTATCAAACTGACACATGTACATACACATACATTTGTTGCTCAGTTGTCAAGTCATGCACGATTCTCCGCGACCCCATGGACTGCAGCACACCAGGCCTCCCCGTTCCCCACCACACACAGGTCTACTCTTTGCAGATTCTTTTCCCACACAGGCCATTACAGAGTGATGAGTAGCATTCCTGTGCTGTATAGTGGGTCCATATTAGCTGTCTATTCTAATATTATCTACCACATAGTGTGTATACATATACAACTGATTCTTCGTTGTACACCTGAAACTAACAACATTGTAAATTAAACATATTTCTATTATTTTTTTTTTAATTCACAATGAGATATTAATACACAGTCCCTACTCTTGGAAATCTCAGACTCTTTGATAATATTTCCCTGTTTTACTTTTGGCAGCTTATACTGAACACAGGATACTTTTTGTAATATAAATGTGTGTTTATTTGGGAAAATGTAGACAGATAAGGAATCAAGTTTTAGAAAGGTTATAGGAAACAGGAACTCATCCATGCTGCTGAAGGGAGAATATATTGGTAGCCAAATTTATGGAGTTGTTTGGCAATACATGATAAATGTAACACTTTTTAAACTAGGATTTTCACATGTGACTAGAGATAGATACGCCAAGATGATACTTCCAGTGTTGTACCAGCCAAACATTTAAAACCACTGCCTCACTAAGAATGAATAAAATGCTATATTCTTACTATATGCCATTATACAAAAGTTAATACTCATTCATTTATATAATGATCTCAAATACATAATGATGATGGGGACATGAAAATTTTAAATACAGTGAAACACTTTAAATATAAACAAAACTGCTATGAATTATGTTTTATTACACCCATATAATTATATGGTGCTAAAAGTACAAGTGAACAGGAAAAATACACTAAATTCATGAGTCTAGATCAATAAAAAGGATCCAATTTGAAGAATGCAATGAAAGACTGAATAAAAAGTAGAGCCTATATATCATGCAAAGATGGGGACAATAAAGGATAGAAATGGTATGGACCTAAGAGAAGAAGAAGATATTAAGGAGAGGTGGCAAGAACACACAGAACTATACAAAACAGATCTTAATGATCCAGGTAACCACGATGGTGTGATCACTCACCTAGAACCAAATATCCCTGAGTGTGAAGCCAAGTGAGGCCTTAGGAAGCATCACAACAAATCTAGTGGAGGTGATGGAATTCCAACTGAGCTATTTCAGTCCTAAAAGATGATGCTGGTAAAGTGCTACACCCAATAATGCCAGCAAATTTGAAAAACTCAGCAGTGGCCACAGGACTGGAAAAGGTCAATTTTCATTCCAATCCCAAAGAGAGGCAATACTAAAATGTTCAGACAACTATACAATTGCACTCATTGAGAAATGATAGCAAGGAAATGCTCAAAATTCTTCAAGCTAGGCTTCAGTTGTTCACAAACCAAGAACTTCCAGATGTACAAGCTGGATTTAGAAAAGGCAGAGGAACCAGGGGTCAAAATGCCAACATCCACTGTACCATAGAAAAAGCAAGAGAATTCCAGAAAAACATCTATTTCTGCTTCACTGACTATGCTAAAGCCTTTGACTACGTGGACCACAACAAACTGTGGAAAATTCTTAAAGTGATTGGAATACCAGACTACCTTACCTATCTCCTGAGAAACTTGTGTGCAGGACAAGTAGAAACAGTTAGAACTGGACATGGAACAATGGACTGATTCAAAATTAGGGAAGGAGTATGTCAAGACTATATATTGTCACCCTGCTTATTTAACTTATATGCAGAGTACATCATGTGAAATCCTGGGATGGATGACTCACAAGCTGTAATCAAGATTGCTGGGAGGAGCATCAACAACCTCATATATGCAGATGATACCACTCTTATGGCAGAAAGCAAAGAGGAAGTAAGGTGCCTCTTGATATAGGGCGAAAGAGGAGAGTGAAAAAGCTGGCTTAAAATTTAACATTCAAAACACTAAGATCATGGCATATAGTCCCATAATTTCATGGCAAATTGAAGGAGAAAAGGTGAAAACAGTGACAGTTTTATTTTCCTGGGCTCCAAAATCAGTGCAGAAAGTGACTGCAGACTTGAAATTAAAAAACACTTGCTCCTTGGAAGAAAAGCTTTGACAAACCTAGGCAACGTCTTAAAAAACAGAGATATCACTTGGCCCACAAAGGTCCATCTAGTCAAAGGTATGTTTTTCCAGTAGTCATGTACAGATATGACAGCTGGCCCATAAAGTAGGCTGAGTGCCAAAGATTAAATGTTTTCAAATTGTGGTACTGGAGAAGGCTCTTGAGATAGCAAGGAGATCAAATCAGTCAATCTTACACAAAATTAACCCTGAATATTCTTTGGAAGGACCCATGCTAAAGATAAAGCTACAGTAATTTGGTCATCTGATTCAAACAGACAACTCATTGGAAAAGTCCCTGATGCTGGGAACGACTTTAGGCAGAAGGAAAATGGGGCATCAGAGGATAAGATGGCTGGATGGCATCATCAACTCAATGGACATGAGTTTGAGCAAACACCAGGAGACAGTGAAAGACAGGGAAGCCTGGCATGCTGCAGTTCCGGGGGTCTAAAAGAGTCAGAAATGACGCAGTGATTAAACAACAAAGATGCAACTAGAATCCCACTAAGTATTTCATGGAAAGCAAGTGTTTATTTGCAAGACAACTATGAAGCTCTTCCTACTGTATCTGTTTTTAAGTTAATATTGAAAGCTTTGAGAATTGTATACACATATATAAAATAAATCTGCATGGTATTCACATCACTATAGTAAAGCTATGCAATAAATTATCTTATTTAGTTTTATATGTTATACTACTCTCCATACTTTTATTGCCAGAGAACTCTCTTTATAACACACCCAAGCATTCTGTAGAAATACATAGATCATATTTTGGGAAATTCAATTAAGGTGCTGACTGATAATTGCTTAGGGGTAGGAACTTAGTGGGATACTGTATAATGGCTTAAATTTTGACTCTTCCCCACTGACACATTTTTCATAATGCCTAATTTATACTCTCTTGCCAGTTTAAATATATGCATCCTCCTCCAATGGATTCATTTTATGACAAAGAAACCTGTTCTCAATTATTAGTGCATCCCCACTATTTAGAATTATTCATGGAGAAGTGCACAAATTCAATACGTGTCATTGTTTATAAGTAAGAATGAATGAATGAATGAAAAATGAATGAATGAATGGAAATTCCAAAAGCATTTGATTGACTCTTTGCTTTACTCAGGGGTTTGCAGGGATCTACAGCAATGGAACTGAAAGAACTGTTGAGTGATCTATTTCTCCCTCCCTCTTCTAAAAGCAACTTAGTCAAAGAACACTTGGCATGTCAACCTTGAAATGGTGCCAGCCTTTTGCTCTGGCCACTATTTTTTTCCTCTCAATAATAACTCTCGCCAGAAGATGGCAAGGAAAGAAAGAAAAGGTTAAACTCAATTCTGTCAAATGTTGTTAAGACTTGGCAGCTCCAGGAAAGGTTTTATAGTGAAGAGAATTGAATCTAGTGAAATGGGGGCTGCCGAAATCACTGTGAATTTCATTTATCTGTGTATTTCTCTTCCTAATTATCACAGAAAAGTGACAGTTGACAAGCCCATGGAAGCCTCAGAAGACTGCAAAATTGTATTTAGTGGCCAAAACACAACATTTAAAAACTTCAGTGACTCATGTACACAAAAGCAGGATTTATTCAGGTGATGTTGAGATTTGCTCTAACCAGTTTCTTTTATGTTCACATAAAATGGAATGTTTAAGTTATAATGGTATGGTAGTTGAAATTTCTATCTTGGTAAGATCTAAATAGTTGAACTAAATGTAAAGCTCAAACACTGTAACCGAGAATGTCTTTCACTTATCCCCCCAAAAGAAGTATATGAGCCATAATGACTCCAGTTCATTGGCACAAATGAAGAAGGCAAGTTGTAAGATTAAATAGCAAAGCTCTTTAATATATATCCAATAAGCAGTAGAGTTTAATTTTTTGCCATATTTAATTTCAACTCTAAAAGGACATCATATATATCCAAAGAAAAATACTAGAAAGGTAACTGTTACAAAATGTAACAAAGTAATACATACTGTAAATTTTCTAAAAGCAAATAAAACAGTTGTCTAGATCTCAATGCTCAGTTGCTCAGTCATGTCCAACTCTTTGGCACCCATGGACTCTAGACCACCAGGCTCCCCTATCCATGGAATTTTCGAGGCAAGAATACTGGAGTGGGTTGCCATTTCCTGACCCAGGCATTGAATCCACATCTCCTGCAATGGCAGCTGGATTCTTTACCACTGAGCCACCTGGGAAGCTCTTATGGATCTCAATAATTATATCTCTTGCTTTAATTGAAAATCTCAGTATATTTTTAATTTATTAATTTTTACAAAAATTTAGAGCTGTATTTTAGAGCTGACCACCTTGTAGCATCATTAAATCAGAAACATTTTCTTTATGATCTTTCTCCAAGTATTTACTTTATGGTTTCATATAGCCTCACTACTAACACACCTCATTTCTGCCATGATATTTAAAGAACAACTGATATGCCCTCAATTTGATGGCTTATGTTTTCCTCACATTCAGTGGCAAAGTATACACTTATATTCCTAAGAAGATAAACGTATTCCCATATTGAGACATTCCATTCATAATGGAGTACAACTAATAAATGAGTTAAACGTACAGTCATCCTAGTCACAGAAGCTTGCCATGAAGGAGCCCTGAAAAAATTAACTGATCACATTGGCAACCTGCAAGATGTTTTCATGTGTACACCCGTTGATAATGCCTAACTTTAGACGCATTTGCACTGATTTATTATAAACAGCTTAATGTCTTATACATAACTAAAAAGCTATGTCTATGAAGGTGATTACAAGTTATATTTGAGAGGCCAAAATTCTTTCAATGTTCATCAATTATTATTAAATATATATTTAAGCATTTTCTAAAAATCTAGATTATCTTTATTAGAGGAAAGCCATTAAATGCCTTGTTATTTATAATAGAATACAAAATTCTACTTAAGTAGAATCAGTAACCATAAAGAACATAGAACTACAAAACTTATATTGATATTAAATAACTGAATTTATTTATGCAGCCTGGTTTTGAAAATGTACCTTTAGATGAAAAAGAAATAATGACTGAGGTAATTGTTTTCTAGTTAAAGCATCTTAACTCATTTTTTAAATCATTTTTCTCCTTAGCTGCTGCTGCTGCTAAGTCACTCCAGTCGTGTCTGACTCTGCGACCCCATAGACGGCAGCCCCCCAGGCTCCCCCGTCCCTGGGATTCTCCAGGCAAGAACACTGGAGTGGGCTGCCATTTCCTTCTCCAACGCAGAAAAGTGAAAAGTGAAATCTCTCAGCCGTGTCTGACTCTTAGCAACCCCATGGACTGCAGCCCACCAGGCTCCTCCTTCCATGGGATTTCCAAGGCAAGAGGACTGGAGTGGGATGCGATTGCCTTCTCCTCTCCTTACCTAAGATACCTTAAAGCTCACAGAATTAAACAGCAAGAGGTGCTCTGAGTCTCATTTAGGTATGTATATGTGTGTGTATATGTATATATAGGTGTATGTGTGTGTGTATATATATTCGCCAGGTTTTCCTAAGTATATATGTGCACAGAATTCCTATTCGACTTAATAGGGTCATACTTACATAAACAATATGCCTTAGCTTAATATTTGTCTATGTAAAGCCTATTAATTTTTATTTTTCTCATTTCCTTCTAAACTATGTGTATTCATAAGTATCTTCATTTTTCTTGTTTTAATTGAAAATATTACTGTCCAGTTCCTACTTTCTCTTATTCTTTGTATCAATTTAAACAACCTACAACAGAGGTTCTCAAACACTGATTTATTCATCAATTACATCATTACCACCTCTGTTGGTTTATTAAAAATGCTGACTTCCTGAGTAGTATACATGACCTACTGAATCCAGAGACCCAGAAATATGCATTTTAAAAATATGAAATAGTAATCATCATTTAAGATTTATGGAGAACTAAAAAATGTCTAGAATTTTCTTAAGTATTTTGCATGCTTTAACACATGTTATACTCACCACAGTCCAATGAGGAGGTGATTATTATTTAGAAGGGAAAACTAGGAAAGTTAATGAATTATGTAACTATGATTCTGGCATCATTACTTCAGACTCATTGCTCTTGACCCTCTCATCACATACACAGCCTCTCTTGGGTAAGTATAACTTCTAGCCAGAATTCTGTAAAAATGTCCAATAAATATAGATGACTATACTATACCAAATCATAGATATTTATAGTGTGCCTTTTTCCTCAAACTAAACAAAAAGTTCTTTGAGAGAACAGTACTATATATTCATCTTTTGGATCTTTCAGCAAAATACTCAAGCTCTCAGTGTATTTGTTAAATAGATTCTTCTTTTCAAATCCTCCAAGTGTAAAACCATCTGCACTAAGAAAACTTAAACAGCAAACCTTGCTTTCATGATGCAGCCTATTCTTCTGTCATCTGATTGAAAAGCTATCTTCAACATCCCAGGCCCACTTCTGAGGAGTCTCAATTCAATTTTTATGAGGAATATCTCTTATCACCATTAGCTATATGTATGTGTGTGTATATAAATATATATACATATATTTTTTTTAACTTTAGAATTTTAAACATATTTAAATTCCTAAATTTCCTTTTGGAGATTGCCTCTGGCAGACATTCTGACATTCTAGAAAGGTAAATAAAATGACCAAGACTATATTTTGTCTTAGCATGAGGCCCAGCAAGATGGTTCCAAAAAAACATCTACTTTTGCTTTATTGACAACGCCAAACCCCTTGACTGTGTTGATCACAACAAACTGTGGAAAATTCTTAAAAGATATGGGAATACCAGACCACCTTACCTGCCTCCTGAGAAATCTGTATGCAGGTCAAGAAGCCACAGCTAGAACTGGACATGGAAAAATAGACTGGCACCAAATAGGGAAAGCAATACATCAAGGCAGTATATCGTCACTGACCCTGCTTATTTAACTTATATGCAGAGTACATCATTCAAAATGTCAGGCTGGATGAAGAACAAGCTGGAATCAAGATTTCTGAGAGAAATATCAATAACTTCAGATACACAGATGGCAACACCCTGATGGCAGAAAGTGAAGAGGAACTAAAGAGCCTATTGATGAAAGTGAAACAGGAGAGTGAAAAAGTTGGCTTAACGCTCAACATTCAGAAAATTAAGATCATGGCATCTGGTCCCATCACTTCATGGGAAATAGATGGGGAAACAGTGGAAGCAATGCCAAACTTGATTTTGGGGGGCTCCAAAATCACTGCAGATGGTGAGTGCAGCCATGAAATTAAAAGATGTTTACTCCTTGGAAGGAAAGTTATGACCAACCTAGACAGGCTATTAAAAAGCAGAGACATTACTTTGCCAGCAAAGGTCCATCTATTCAGAGCTATGGTTTTTCCAGTAGTCATGTATGGATGTGAGAGTTGGACTATAAAGAAAGCTGAGCACTGAAGAATTGATGCTTTTGAACTGTGGTGTAGGAGAAGACTCCTGAGGGTCCCTTGGACTGCAAGGAGATCCATCCAGTCCCTTCTAAAGGAGATCAGTCCTGGGTGTTCACTGGAAGAACTGTTGTTGAAGCTGAAATGCCAATATTTTGGCCACCTGATGGGAAGAACTGACTCATTTGAAAAGACCCTGATGTTGGGAAAGATTGAGGGCAGGAGGAGAAGGGGACAACAGAGGATGAGACAGTTGGATGGCATCACCGACATAATGGACATGAGTTTGTGTAGGCTCCAGGGTTTGGTGATGGACAGGGAGGCCTGGCGTGCTACAGTCCATGAGGTCGCAAAGAGTCAGACATGACTGAGTGATTGAACTGTACTCAACGAGGCCCAGACGAGGTCCAGACTTCAGATTTAGAAATACAAAGAAAGAAGTTGAGCTGGATTTTAAAAATGTGTTCCCTTTGACTCAATTATAATCTAAATGGACATTGTTATTTGAAAAATATTAAAAATAAAATTAATGTGATATCCTTCATAGTATTTGAATCTCATTCATTTTTTTCCTGTGAGAAAACAACTGCCATTTTAGTAAAGATATGTTACACTTTAATTTTTTAATTTTTCAATCTATTTTCTTTACATTTTGTCTCGACAGTTATATAGAATGTATGATCCCTGAAAATCTCCTATCTGTTGGTCTATATAACTTTTTTATTAATAAAAATGAAAATAAAATAATATTTCAGTACTTGAATAGTTATACATATATTGCTATGAAATGAACGTGGCCTATGGTATTGGCTAGAGTTTTGTTTGTTTAAAGATATGTTTAAATAGAAAAGAAATTCAGATTTTCAGCAATAAGGAGAAACTGAAAGAAATGTATTCAGAAAATGACCTAGGAAACTCGAGGGAACAGACAATGGAATTGTATAAACTTACAAAGGTCTCAATGCCTTACCATATGTGGAAACAAAGGAGAAAAAACACAAGGTGATACTGTCTTCCTTCTTACAGATAGGCAGGAGAAAGCAGGAGCACACTTTAGTACTTACATGGATATCACTAAGAACCTAGTCTCCATTTTTCCAAGATCTATCAAAACTCATTAGGAAAAGCAATAGGGTAATTGCTAACATCACTCTTAGAAAAATGATCCTCCCCTTAATCAGGATATAGCCCAGTTTGAATAACTAACACTGCTGTCAAGTTTTATGAGGTTAAACAACAACAAAAAAGAAATAAAACCATTTGGGAAACATCACCTATTTAAACAAACTGCCTCCTTCCTCACTTATGCTGGCTATGACAATACGCAGCAACCTGGAAGACATCTGAGACCCAGAGATGGCTACTACTGCTGTGGCCAGAAGGAGGGGACAAAAAAATGTATTAAAATCTAGGTTTTAAGCCGTTTGAAACTGGAGATAAGATATCCGTATTTGATTCTGCAATGTCAAACACAGTCACTGACACATAGTAAGTGAATGATAAAACGATAATGTTTATGAATTAATAGCTACAGCCTGTTTCCTCCATTACACTATGTGCAGCGTGGAGTTTTGTCTTTCAGTTCTCCATTTACAGTGTACACAGTACTAATACAAAACAGATTTATAATAAGTGTTGCTTTGTTGAATAAATGAAAGAGGACAGCAAAAAGTGAGAAAGGTTCAAAAATCATAGTACAGGAAAAAAACAGAACCAAAAGCAAAGTCAGGTACTCAGGGGTAAGAATAAGAATTCACATACTGAGTCAATCCCAGAAAACCCTTCCACAGGGTTCCAGCATGTGATGATTTTATTAGGATTCCTAGCATGTTGACATATTTAGCCCTAGACATCTTCTGAGTGTTTTTCTTTGTCTAGTATCGGGTCGTGTCTACCAGTGTGTCTGTATGTGGATGTGTTTCTGGGCATGTTAGAGATCTGGGGAAAAAAAGGGAGTTCATCATGCACTAACATTACCACCAGTAGTGTGAGTTCAAATAGAGGCTACAGTCCATTGAATTCTCAGATTAAAGTTTCACTTAGATTCTATTTGGCTGAAGCCTAAAGAGTACGATTAAACCTTAGATGGGAGTCTTAAGGTTAAAATAATTCAGTGAGCCCAGCTTGCTCTAGGCATCCTCATATGAGTCCTGTGTAATTGTATTGTGTTGACATTGCTTTATTCTAGAGAAAAGTAACTTTTTTGGTTAGAGTCAACCCTAAACAGTATTTTATTTAGTATACTCTTCAAAGATGAACTGTAAACTAAGTAAAGTTTTTCAATTAAATCTACCAACTAGACTCTGGGTACATACGCTGATTAGAAAGAAAGGTAAGCATCATAGCAATGAAAGGTTTTCTTGATAAATATTTGCACTTTAATTTGCTTATATGTTCACATATGGACCTGGGTGAGTTTACATTCAAGTTTGAGGAAACATGGAAGAGTTTTAAACCTGGACAAGAAGTCAAGTGTTCCAGTCTGTAAATGAAAATACAAATTTTAAATCATGTCCAAATATTAGTCATTAGTCAATGACAAAATCTTCACTAATTCTTAAAGAAATGAGAAAAATGCTGAGGTATTTCAAAAACCCAATTTGTTCAATTTAATGTATTATGATTTGAGGATTATGTGCTTCTCATTACTTTTGGTATTAGAATTCTATTTTAATTAAATAATAGTGATAATAACAGGTAGTTTATGGGTTTTGATTTAGGGAACGCTTTAGAATTAATTTTTAAAATTCATCAGTTGATGATTGGTTGATGAGTGGCATAACTATTATATAATTCTAGGAGATACTTGTTAGGTTTTGTCTATAAAAAAGACGGAATAAATGATACCTTCCAGAATGCACCTGGTCTGGCTTCTGAGGTAAACTGTGCATAGTATTTGAACTTCAAGTTCATGTATCTTAAATTATTAATAAGAACAGAGTGATTGGTGTGTGGTGCAGAAACTCAGCAAAGCTGAGAACTGTCAGAGAGTGCATTAAGATTTAATTTTAAGGGCACAGAGTCATTATATGACAATTTATTACCAAATGATTTGCATAACATGGGTTTAGTCACTTTAGCTTATGAAAAGGTAGCTCTCCCATATAACTTGTAACTAACCTAGATATAAATCTTAGAAATCATATTCCAAGTAAAAAGCTTTTTTCTACTTTTCACTTATTTTAATAAAAAATGTTCTTTTTAATTAAAAGAAGTTGGGCTCCTAGGTCCTAAGTCTCACAAAATTATATCAAAATATGTAATAATAACTAATATACACAATATCGGGCTTCCCTCAGAGCTCAGGTGGTAAAGAATCCTCCTGCAATGAAGGAGACCAGAGTTTGATTCCTGGTTTGGGAAGATATCCTGGAGAAGGAATTCGCTACCCACTCCAGTACTCTTGGGCTTCCTTAATGGGTCAGGTGGTAAAGAATCCACCTGCAGTGTGGAAGACCTGGGTTCAATCCCTGGGTTGGGAAGATGCCCTGGAGAAGGGCATGGTGACCCACTCCAGTATCTTGCCTGGAGAATTCCCTGGACAGATAAGCCTGGACTACAGCCCATGGGGTTGCAAAGAGTCAGACACGACTGAAGCAACTTAGCACACACGCAGACATACTTAACATACTATCATACGAGGCATACAATCATAAAATTAATATAATATGACATAACATAATTTCAGGTTTGCAGTAAGTGCTAGAAAGGAAATATTGTCTCTTTAGCCTTTTGAGATATCCATATGAGGCAGAAGGCTCTAGGATTTTGAAATTCTGTGTATATTCAGAAGAGCCACTCCATGGAGACTTAAGACATAAAAACTCTGAGCTCAGTAAAATAAATAAATGGACCTTAAGCAAACTTAAAAACTTTTTGCAAAAAACAATCAACAAAATGAAAACACAACCTCTGGAATGAGAGAAAATATTTTCAAATGATGCAACAAACAAGAGGTTGATATTCAAAATATATAAACAACTCATATAACTCAACAGTAAAAGCAAACAACTCAATCAAAAAATGGGCAGATCTAAATAGACATTTCTCCAAAGTCGACATACAGATGACCAAAAAGCATATGCAAAGATGCTGAATGTCGCTGACTATTAGACAAATGCAAATCAAAAGCACAATGAGGTAAGAACGGCCATGATCAAAAAGTCTACAAATAATAAATACTGGAGAGGGAGTGGAGAAAGGGAATCCTCCTATACTGTTGGTGGGAATGTAAATTGGTGCAGCCAATATGGAAAATGGTTTCTCAAAAAATTAAACATAGAACTATCATGTGAACCAGACACCCCACTCCTAGGTATATAGTCAGAAAAAAATGTAAACTCTAATTGAAAAGACTCATGCACCTCAATGTTCAGAGCAGCATTATCTACAGTAGTCAAGACATGGAAATAATGCAGGTGCCCATCAACAGACGACTGGCTTATGAAAACATAGTGCACACACACACACACACACACACACACACACACATGCGCGCGCACACACACACACAATGGAACACCACTAAGTCACAGAAAAGAATGAAATATATTCATGTGCAACAAAAACAGATGGACCTAGGGAATATTAAACAGAGTGCAGTCAGACAAAGACAAAGAACATGTAACATCACATATATGTGGAAGCTAAAAACAACACAAATGAATCTATATATAAAACAGAAATGGATTCACAGACATAGAAAACAAACGTATGGTTACCAAACGGGAGAAGGAGAGAGGGAAAAACGAGGAATATGGAATTAACAGATACAAACCACTATACATAAAACAGATAAGCAACAAGAGTTTACTTGTATAGCACAGAGAATTATATCTAGTATCTTGTAATAACATAGTATGAAACATAGCCTGAAAAAAATAACAATCACTTTGCTATACACTGGAAACTAACACAGTATTATAAATCAACTCTACTTCAATAAAAAGAAAGACTTTGAGGTCAGTAGCTTCATAGTGACTGCTTGGTAAGTATATTTCGGTCTTATATAATGGACTGTGTCTACTATGAGTGACAGAAAAATAAAACAAAAAATTCTTAATGAAATCACATCAAAGATTTTGAATACAGAGTATCTTACTCTTAGAAACAAATGAATTATGTGTTTTAACAACCATGTGCTAAATAGCACTACGGCAACTATTATAATTAGCAATGAACGTTTAAGGCTTGATTTGATAAAATTGCTAACTTCCAAGTAAAACTAGAAAATGCTAAAAATGCATATATTTGCACCATTAGTCCTAATGATTAATGGACAAAAAAAAAAATCTATGATCTAACAACTAATCTCACTTTTACTAATTATGATACAGATCAGAAACTAGGAAAACAGAATTTGGTGAAATAATATGTAGAGGTAAAAGTAAAATGGAAATAATTGTTATGCTTCAGGAAAAGTTAAATAGAAAGAGCTAAAATAATTAGAAAATAATAAAAAAAATTATTGAATTATTTCAAATACAAAACTAAACTTGGTGATATTCCAAAACCAAAAAGTGAATGCTTTTAGCTTGATGTGTCATTATTCAATGTCTTTTAGGTTAGTGATTCACAAATTACTGCAGAACGTGGCTGCCACTCATTAAAGAATATGTGACTTGCTGACTAAGGGTGGGGGCAAGAACTTTCACTTACTGCTACCAATCAGTGCATTTCCTTTTAAAGACCTAACAAAATTAACCCTGGTTTTACCTCTCTCACAACATTCTCACAAATTTTCAGGTATATGTCTTTAAGGGGGCTTCCCAGGTGGCTCAACAGAGTAAAGAATCTGTCTCCAATGCAGGAGAAGTCAGGTTAGATCCACGGGTGGGGAAGATCCCTTGGAGGAGGAAATACCAACCCACCCCAATATTCTTGCCAAGAAAATCCCAGGGAAAGGCTACACCCCATGGGTTTGCAATAATCGGACATGACTAAGCATCTAAACAACAATAGATGTCTTTAAAGACACAAAGTATTAAAAATAACTTCATGTGTGAAGGAAGAAACTTCATAAACAGACATCTATAAACAAATTCTGTAAAAAAGAGAAAATTACAGATGAAATGACCACTGCAAAGTTCAGGGTTTAATGCACATGATTATTTTTATTAACTGTGGTATTAAAGATATTTAAGATTTAGATAACTAACAACACGTCTCAGTGACTGAACTGAACTGAACTAAGAAAACAGGATTTTCCTTTATGATATTAAGCTCTATAGTATAATATCTCCTATATAAAACACTGAATGGAAAAGAGAGATATAGAGTAGTGGTATAGAGGGAAATCTACTAAATGTAACAATAGACTCAGATGATAGAAAAAGAGCCACATCAAGAGAATCATTGTACTTGTGAGTCTATTTTTTTCTGAAACTGCCAATTTGCCATATACAGTATATAAGAAGATTCAGTTCAGTTCAGTCGCTCAGTCGTGTCTGACTCTTTGCAACCTCATGGACTGCAGCATGCCAGGCTACCCTATCCATCACTAACTCCTGAAGCTTGCTCAAACTCAAATCCATTGGATCGTTGATGCCATCCAACCATCTCATCCTCTGCCATCCCCTTCTCTTCCTGCCTTCAAACTTTCCCAGCATCAAGGTCTTTTCCAATGAGTCAGTTCTTTGCACCAGGTGGCTAAAGTATTGGAGTTTCAGGGTCAGCATCAGTCCTTCCAATGAATATTCAGGGCTGATTTCCTTTAGGATTGACTGGTTTGATCTCCCTTCAGTCCAACGAACTCTCAAGATTCTTCTCCAACACCACAGTTCAAAAGCATCAATTCTCTGGCAGTCAGCTTTCTTTATAGTCCAACTCTCACATCCATACATGACTACTGGAAAAACCATAGCTTTGACTAGGTGTACTTTTGTTGGCAAAGTAATGTCTCTGCTTTTTAATATGCTGTCTGGGTTGGACATAACTTTTCTTCCAAGGAGCAAAGGTCTTTCAATTGCATGGCTCCAATCATCATCTGCAGTAATTTTGGAGTCCCTGAAAATAAAGTCTCTCACTATTTCCATTGTTTCCCCATCTATTTGCTATGAATTGATGGGGCCAGATGCCATGATCTTAGTTTTCTGAATGTTGAGCTTTAAGCCAACTTTTTCACTCTCCTCTTTTGCTTTCATCAAGAGGTTCCTCAGCTCTTCCTCACTTTCTGCCGTAAGGGTGGTGTCATCTGCATAGCTGAGGTTATTGATATTTTTCACAGAAATCTTGATTCCAGCTTGCTCTTCATCCAGTCTGGCACTCTGCATGTTGTACTCTGCATATAAGTCAAATAAGCAGGGTGACAATATACAGCCTTGACGTACTCCTTTCCCTGTTTGGAACCAGTCTGTTGTTCCATGGCCAGTTTTAACTGTTGCTTCTTGACCTGCATACAGATTTCTCAGGAGGCTCATAGGGTGCTCTGGTATTCCCATCTCTTTAAGAATTATCCATCTTCTTAATATATACATACAATATATATAACACAATATTATATAGTAAAAGGTGATTAATTGCCTTTTTACCTGAGTGTGTAGAAAACCCACATCTATGAAGGATTTTCATATGTTCCATATGCTCCTGTTATCATGTGCAGAGGTAATCATACAGTATGTAACAAAGGAGTTGAACTAATCTCCTCCAATCATCAAGTGATACCAGCTATGACAATCAGAAATATTAAGATATCAAGCATTTAAACAGTGCTTATATTTCTCTCTCAGTTCTTCTATGAGGTATACCAATATTTTCATCTCTAGAAAGATTTAGTAATTGACCTACTTGACCTAATTCACAAAAGGAGGCCATTGCAAAAATGAGCTAAATACAGACTTTTGAACTCTGTGGGAGAAGGGGAGGGTGGGATGTTTTGAAAGAACAGCATGTATATTATCTGTGGTGAAACAGACCACCAGCCCAGGTGGGAGGCATGAGTCAAGTGCTCGGGCCTGGTGGGCTGGGAAGATCCAGAGGAATCGGGTGGAGAGGGAGGTGGGATGGGAGACCGGGATGGGGAATTCGTATAACTCTATGGCTGATTCACATCAATGTATGACAAAACCCACTGAAAAATAAAAAAATAAAAATAAAAATAAAAAAATAAATTAAAAAAAATAATAATAAAAATCTGCTTGTCTCCGTGGTTGTAGCTACATGATAAGAAACCATCAACAACATAACAACTGATTCAATTTATGGTTAAAAATAAGTAAATCTAATTTTGGCATCACCAACTGACACAGATAACATCCAGATCACAGTATGCGGGTGTATTAGCAGTTATTTTAATATTTATTAAAAGAAAATATTTCAATAAACGTGACCATATACCTAAGTCACACTTTGAGTAACAATTTACATTTGGAAAACAGGCATTATGTCAAACAAGGCTTGACATTTAAATTTGTCACTGCCATGGAGAAATAAAACATGAATTTATTGCAATAATGAAAAACATTTTTGAACCTCTGAGGTTTTATAAAGATCACAGCAGAAGACTAACATGTCACCAAATACATAAATTGCCTACTAGAGTGCACAGAAAACATCACTATTAGCTACTTCATTATTTTGATAGAATATTTAAATGTTATGCATTGAATTTGGAGTTCAAATTTCATTGTAAAAAACTTTCATTACAAGATTGAACTTCTTTATGTATTTGGCTCCAGTGATATCAGTTGTTGCTCAAAAGTTAATGAAAATCTTGTAACTTTGTGTCATGAATGTCCAGTGTAATTCTAGGCATGTAGTTTGATAGATATATATTTGTTGGACAAAATGATGAACAAATAAACTACTCAAGAAATTAACTTCAAAAGCGTGATTTCAAAGTTATATGCAAACTCACATAATTTTGAATCAAAGTGTTATTTAGAAAGTTCATGTGTGCACATGTGATACTCAAGTTGAGGGAAAAGTTACTCCATTTTTGAGAAAACATGCATTCAGTAAAACTGTGGGGTTTTTATATGGCTTCATTCTCTATTCTACCATGTAGTAACAGATGACATTATATTGATGTATAATTAGAGCATAAGATAAATAAATAATTTTGTTTTTCATTTATGTAAGTGAAAATGGAATTTCTCTGACATTTGGAAAAAAGCAGATCTGAAGTTCTCTTCAACCATGGCTTGCATGTCTAGGTCACCTAGTCTGCACAATAAAAATGGAAAATAAGTCTAATATGGCCCATTCACAAACTATGTATAGACTGCAATTTCCAGTGACAAACTAGCTAGTTGTTATTACGGTACCTTAGAATTTCATTATGCATAAGGAAGGGATTCTTAGGCAATGTTCCATAAACCATTATGACAAAGGGGAAACATATATTTCTTTATTCTTATTTCTGTTATCACAGCATCTGGATATGTTTTTTTAAAAGTTCTTTTAAAAAATGTTTTTTCCTAAATTGTGTTCCACTGAACATTCTTCCTAAAGATGTTCATACTTATAGTGAGTAAAATGCTTCTTGATCAAATTATTTGGGAAACCAGTATGATCACTAATTTCTAAAGGTTTAGTATAATGAAAAAAGTAGAGAAATATGCTTAATTCTATTTCATTTAATATTTTTGAAACTTACTTGAGTATAGAATCTTTTGGCTTAACCTATGCATTGACATATGCATTTTCTGTTTCAGATAATCTATTAAATCTACTCAATCTACTAAAGTAAATATCAACTTGGGAAAAAGCACATCAATCAAGGAGTCAGCCCTTCTTCGGCCTTGATGTTCTCCTTTCCCAATTTGGAACCAGTCAGTTGTTCATGTAAGGGCACCAGAGGATGAGACCGTTAGATGGCATCACCAACTCACTGGACATCAATTTGAGACAACTCTCAAAAAGGAGATAGTGAAGGATAGAGAAGCCTGGTTTGTGCAGTTCATGCATGACTTAGTAACTGAACAAAAGCCAACAATACGAACAATTCTTATTTAATGAATGAATAAACTGAGGTAACTAAGGTTTGGAACAACTTGCAATTTTAAGTCATGCTGTTACCATTATTGTTTTCATTTTTAGTGCCGTTCTTTATGTGGTGGAGATTTTAAAAGTCTTATACTATATGAATTAATTTTTTTTAAAAAACCAACTCATTAAAAAAAACAACTCTTTTAGGTATATTGGAAATATTGATCATATTTGTCAAGTAATGTGAAGAACCTCAACTATAAAATCCTGTGGTTTATTATTTTTCTCAGGTAAGTCTTTAATTTTCCATCTGATGATGCAAAGAGGTTCCATGAAAGATCCTAATTTCAATGTTTTACTGACAGCATATATGACAATGTATCTGCATGCTCATTTCTACTTTCAAAAAATACACAGTACATATTAAATGCATATGTCAGGAATAAATTTCAGGGCACTAAAGAATAAAGCTTCCATGAAAATTACTGACGATTGGCTAGCAAGAAAACAATATCAACATGTGATGACATTATAGCTACTTTTCACTCTCCATATTGATAACACTTTTTGGAACCACTTTAATTTTCCTAACATTAGGACTGAAATTATACGGTATTTTTGTCATAATTACTTCTATCTGTATATTTTACAAATATAAAAGAATTCCAAAATTCTAAGATGATAAAAATGCAATATACTATCACTGTTAAATTACCTTTAAAAATCCGATTATTCAATCTGGAATCAAAATAAAGCAAACAGTAAGCCAGGGAAGCTTGTTTAATGAAACAACTTTATCTTTCAGGATTATACTCATCATTTTGCCTTTAACTGTGCAGACTGGAGCTATTTGTGACACAAACTGAATAATCCTCCATTATTTAAATAATTTGTAATCAAAGCACAGCCTGTGATTCTTCAGCTTATTACATATTTGCATGTTATAATCAATTAAAAGTTCATTCATGCCCAACTGTACAAAACTCTGTTTAAAATGAAACTTCTCCAACAGTTCTGGCAGCTGTCCCGTCCGGATGTATATAATGCGGAGTGGAATACATGAAGGATTCATGAAGCATATGTACATTTCCGTTATCTATGCTCTAGATCATGTGTTAAGAAATAACACTGAATTGGAACATGTTTTCTGAGTAAGTTCAGATTTATAACCTATGGCATTAAATATTCTGAATAACACTGTGGAAGTGTTGAAATCACAGAAGGCAATCCCACATAAGAAAAGCATTAATTGATGTCAAAGGCTGTAAAGACTATTACTCAATAGTAAAGACTGCCCTCCTCTTTTGTTTCCGTATTTTTGTATCTGTAACTTGCTTCCAAACAAGAGACCTGGCTTACAATGCAGCGTAGGGACTCTCATAAACAGGTCAGCATACACAAGGGTGATTTTCTTGGCCTCTAAGGAAACGATGAGCTAGCAGGATGTTATTAGCCGTCTTACTCATAATAACTAGATGTATGCCAGAAAGTAGCACGGAGGCACAGCGATATTTGTGTTACAGAACGGAATGAAGATAACCAAAGATGTAGAATCACTGGTTACAGTGAAGTCTAGAATAAAAGAATAGCCGGACATTTAATAGTAAGATTTTAAATAAGTCAAACAGAGCAATTAAACATGAGTATGAAAGAACAGTGAAAGCAAACAGACCACTCAAACAACATTACTGAATGCTGGGTAAAATTCACGTGTGTTGTAGAAATCAGGCTGCAGAAACATGATGGAAATTATGTACTGAAACAACTAATTTCACTGCAAATTTTTGGAATAAAATAGTTCACATTACTAATTAATTTTATAACTAAATAAATTTTATGTGAGAAAACAACTTAATACTTGGGGAGATACTTCCTTATGAGAATTTCCAAGAGATACCAATTGAGATGACACCAACATTTCTGTTTTTTTTGAAGCTTCTTTCCTCATAGAAGAAGCTTCCCAGGTGGCTCAGTGGTTAAAAAATAAAAATAAAAAAAACTCTTGCCAATGCAGGAGGTGCAAGAGATGAAGGTTCGAGCCCTGGGTCAGAAAGATTCCCTGGAATAAAAAAATGGCAACCCGCTCCAGTACTCTTCCTGGAAACTTCCATGGACAGAGGAGCCTGGTGGGCTACAGTCCATGGGGTTGCAAAGAGTCAGACACGACTGAGTAACTGAGCATACACACTCACAGCAGAGACGGTCACCAGCTACAACCCTACTGATACTGCAGGATTTTACTCTCCTTCCTCAAACCAGCTGGCTGGATCTGAATCAGTGATGGTTGACAGAACTGAATGGTACTGATCACAATCTTTCTATATGCAATTTAGAACATTCCCAGTCAGTCTGAGCTGGTCCTTCAAATTTGAAATTTGTTGAAAGCCATGTGCATGTTTAGTTTCTCAGCTGTGTCCAACTCTTTGCAATCCCAAGGACTGCAGCCCACCAGGCTCCCCTGTCCATGGGGACTCTCAGGCAAGAATACTGGAGTGGGTTTCTGTGCCCTCCTCCAGGGGATCTTCCCAACCAAGGGATCAAACCCAGGCCTCCCACATTGCAGGCAGATTCTTCACCATCTGAGTCATCTGGGAAGCCCAAGAATACTGGTTTGGTAGCATATCCCTCTTCCAGGGTATCTTCCCGACCCAGGAAACGAACCAGGGTCTCCTATGTTGCAGGCAGATTCTTTACCAACTGACTCACCAGGGAAGATCTCAAAAGCCATGTGGGAGTGTAGCAAAGAAATCTGGTGTTTTGAGAGAAAAATGAACAAATGCCTAGTCAAAAGTAGGAACCAGAGAGAGGGGGCAACCACTTCCTAGCTCATGAAAGCGTGTCCAATCCTTTTCTTCCATTTTTTCAACTATTCAAATTGATCTTGGGTTCTTTGAGTTAGCCATCACATCATTGTCTCATTCTAAACGTTACGAGAATGTTGTTCTGTAGATAGTATTATACATAATTTATAAATGAAGAAAGAGGGACACAGAGAGATTAACTTGCTACACATTAGGTAGTGAGGAGTGGTATCAGAATATGAATCTAGAGCAGCTGATTTCAAAGTCTCCATGTTAACCATAATGCCTTTAAGGAGGCAAATACGTATTACAAGTTGGTAATCTGGGGTGAACTCAATACAGAGTATCCCAGAAAATTTCTGCAGACTCGGTATGTCACTGCGCTAATGAACATCTTCAAACTTATCCACTGATTAGTTGAAGAAAGGAAGTGAGTCCTGTGTATCAATGTAATCTCACTGTTTGGCACATAACAGTCTTTTGGTGAAATTAGTTGTAGCTTCTCAGGTGGCATAGTGGTAAAGAACCCACCTGCCAAGCAGGAGGTACAGGTTCTATCCCTGGATCAGGAAGATCACCTGGAGAAAGAAATGGCAACCCATTCCAGTATTCTTGCCTGGGAAATCCCATGGACAAAGGAGCCTAGCAGGCTACAGTCTATGGGGTCACAAAGAGTCAGGCACGACTTAGCAACTAAACAGTAACAGCAAAAAAAAAATAAACAGTAACAGCAAAATTAGCTGTAAAATAAAAATATTCTTGGTTCAAGTTGCATAACACCAAATAAATAAGACTGTCTAAATCTAAACCTTGATGTCTCTTTTTACTGTTCTATTTTAGACAAAAATCTGCAGCTTTCTGGGTCTGAATGACCACTGCTTCCTACAGATTCATGCCTAGTTATGTATCTGTCAGTGACAAATGCTGTTAATGTGAATATATATTTAAGGCATAGGACAGCACGCTACAAGTAACAACAGAAAGGTCTTTACACTAGAGAAGCTTAAAATAGTCACACTCAAACACTGGTAACACTGTAAATATCTAGTTTTTAGTGTATTCAATACATCGAAGTGCTGAATTCTGACAGACTAGGAAGTGATCACCTTTGCAGGTGGTAATAAAAAGCTTCATGTTGTATAACTTAAACTGGGCTAGGAAAAATCACTAGCATTAAGATGGGCTATATGGAGGGTGAAAGGTGGAATACTGAATGTAATCTGTTCAAGAGGTACAAATTTACATTAATCCTTTTGGGAGTTAAAAAGACAGAAGTCAGATCATATGGAGGGAAGAGTGGTGGGATGTAAGATCAAAAAGAAAGCAGCCCCAGGCTCCAGAAGACAGAGATGTCAGGCTAAACAGTTTGGACCATCATTTTCTGCATTAGTACAAGCACTGAATGGCACAAAGGAAAAAAAAAAAGGGAGCGAGAATAAGGCAATGAATAGCAAAGACCTCACAAAACTTCAAATGAGAGAGGAGTCTCGAGCATTCTCTCTCCCCCTGCTGCCTTTAATGGAAATAATCAACAGGAATGCTGGATGATTACAGTATATTTTTTTTCTCTGTGGGAGAGGCAGATTATGTACTCAGAACCATAAAGCATTTTGCTTGCAAAATTAATTCAAATTGACTTGCATGGGAGCACTGTCACATGAATTGAAAACAGCTGAAGAATGGGTAGGGAAAAAAAAAGTTATGATAAACAGCAATCAAACCACTTGGAAAATATGTGGTACTTGGGCCTTGGGGACCTCTGCAAAACCCAGTTTTATTTAACATCTTCATTAATGAGTGTGAAGATGAGAATAAAAAAAATCAGTATAGTCACATATAGAAAATGGAGCACTTATCAATGAGAACAGGGTTTTATTTTCTTTCAGAAGGAAAATGATTGTAGGTTCAGATTTCATATGGAGCACATCATTTCACAGAGAAACCTCTAAATTGACGCCCAGAAATCTCCATATACATAGTGGGGGAAAGTAAAATATGTGGACCCAATATGAAGCAGGAAGAAATAATACTGGGAAATGACTGTTTGATACAAGTGTGTGCACAGCTGTCTCATATCACAGGCAAGCTAACTTTAACCTATATACACTTTAGCAATAACTCTGTTCGTGTGTGTGTGTGTGTCTGTGTGTGTGTGTGTGTGTCTGTGTGTGTGTGTCTGTGTGTCTGTGTGTAGGTGCTCAGTCCTGTCCTACTCTTTCCAACTGCAAGGACTATAGCCCACCAGGCTCCTCTGTCCATGAGATTTCCCAGGCAAGAATACTGGAGTGGTTGCCATGCCCTTCTCCAGGAGATCTTCCCAACCCAGGGATCAAACCCAGGTCTCCTGCATTGCAGGCAGATTCTTTACCATTTGAGCCAGCAGGGAAGCCCAGATAGGGGTTAGGATGGAGGCAAAAATAATTTTGCAGCATGATCAATTGGCTAACGGGGGAATGATTAGTTAGCCTTTGAATCAGTTTCCCAAGGAAGTAAGACTTCAAACTGCAGTTTGAAGGCTATGAGGTCTTTATCTAGTCTATTGCAGTTAGGGTAAAAAGAGAGGATTAACAAGAGGGTATTATGGATAAAGGTCATTTTCCAGTTTATATTTGTGAGTTTTCCTATAATGTGGCAGTGTTTTGAGAGCCTGTAAAGAAGAAAATATTTGCACTGCTTTATAGTGACTTTACTGGAGAAGGGCATGGCAACCCACTCCAGTATTCTTGCCTGGAGAATTCCATGAACATAGAAGCCTGGCGGGCTATAGTCCATGGGGTCTCAAAGAGTCAGACATGACTGAACAACTCACACACACACACACACATACACACACACATACACACACACAGTGACTTTAAACGTACAAACAGAACAACATCTACTGAACAATTAAAACATGCATGACAATCTTACTTTGCAGGAGTACACTGTGACTATTGCTGATTTATTCAATATAATTGTATCTATCAAAGACGAAATACATTTGTTTCTATGCCAAAGCAGAGCTGGACATTTAAAAAAAAAAAACTTTATTCATAATTGCTAGTTTCCATGTGGGAAATCTACATGTAAAATTGCGCTTCATCTAAACTTCAGTGTATGCTTAATGACTATCTTGAATTCCTTAAATTATTTATCTTAATTACCTTACGGGTTGGGTATGCTTTTTGTTTTTCTAAAAAATAATGAATATAAAGCTACTCTGGAACAGGACTGTTCTTCATTATACTGGCATTTGCATTATATAGTATAATACCTATTCCCTTTAGAATTCTTTTCTATCACTGTCCAAATAAAGAGCTTTTCTATATCCACTAATGTGCTCTTTTTTTACACTTCAGCATTATTATAATCTTTATTAGCCTCCCCACACTCAGTGTGGGCCTCAATGCTTGTCATTATCTTTCTTCTCCTTTGGTAGAAAGCAAAGCCAAAACAAGGTTCTGGCAAAACTCACCATGATCATAACCAAAATATTTGAGATTCGCAGTGTTCAAATACTTTTCCTCATCGTTCTCCTTCAAGTTTGGGGAGGAGGAATAATGCACAAAACCAAATTTTTTTTAAATAAAAATCTGAGTGTCAGAACAGAATATCCAGTTTTTCACTTGATTCGGGAGAATCCACATAAAATACTAACAACGGATTCACAGTCCATTTTTTAATAATCTAAGCTTGAATTATTTTCAACTTTAGAAGTAAATACACAGGCTCTCTGTCTCAAAGAAATCAGAAAACAGAACAAAGAGACATTAAAACAAGAAAAGCCATAAACCTCGATTTTGAAGTGACTCTATGAAGGACTACTGCTTGTTCTTTCTGCCCTAGGCAGAGAGGATTACTGTATCTCCATTTTAGTACAAATATGATTTAAGTCAATATTCTGAAATCTCTCTCAAATGAACAAATTATTCTGAATGATCCTAATAACCCTTAAGATCAGCACAAGAAAAGATTTCCAAAAGAACGTTTATCCTCTTTGAATGGAAGACGAGAGTAAATACAAAACTGGAGCTTGCAATAAGATTCAGAGGTGATACCCAGGAGAATGTGATGGCCTGCCCACTGTGTGTAGAGGAAGCTCGGAGAATTCAGTAGGGAAAAGACTTTCCACCAAAGCAGGGAGGCAGGTGCACCCTGTGATCTACTGTAAAAACAACAGATGGAAAAAGAGCAATAGTGGAATTTCTGAGACGTAAGAGCATAATCCACTAGAAACAAACATGATAACCATTCACTTTATACTTGTAAAAATATGTTTTGGAAACACTCACTAAAATTTTCCAGGAAACAATGCTATTTACACACATGCTTAGACTATATAGATTAATCAATATTAAATGTTCCAGAAGGTGAACAAAATAATGCTAATGTAATTAGCAGGAAGGTACATCTTCAGAGCGTGTACAGAGAGGACAGTGAATGTTCTGCATGACGCTGCAATGGTAAACTCATGTGGTAATAGATTTGTTAAAACCCACAGAACTTATAGTCCGTGGGATCACAAAGAGTTGGACATAACTGAGCCCCTGAACAATAACAACAGAATGTACAACAGAGTGAACTTTAATATAAACCATAAACCATTGCCTTTAGCTAATAATAACATATTAATCTTTGACTGGTCAACTGTAACAAACATACTTAATGCAACATGCTAATGATAGTGGGGAAACGGTGAGGGGAATATTGAGGTTGTGTATAGAAATTCTCCATACATTCTGCTCATTTTTATGCAAACCTAAAACTAAGTTTATTAATTTTTTAAATAAGGCAAATGGCTTAAAAAGTAACAAGCATTTAAGGCAAAATCTTATTACAAACATTAAAAAATAGAGGGATGACAATAGAGTCAATCATAAAATCAATTAATTCTCAACGCCACTTTATTATTCCTTATTCCTTAGTCCTGATCTTAGTATTACTGTTAGAATTATGTTTTATTGAGCTGAGACTGAACAAGTTTGAGAACCTCAATATAAAATGCTAACAATTGAGAAAGAGGAATGGAACTGGAGGAATCAACCTGCCTGACTTCAGGCTTTACTACAAAGCCACAGTCATCAAGACAGTATGGTACTGGCACAAAGATAGAAATATAGATCAATGGAACAGAATAGAAAACCCAGAGATAAATCCATGAACCTATGGATACCTTATCTTCAACAAAGGAGGCGAGGATATACAATGGAAAAAAGACAACCTCTTTAACAAGTGGTGCTGGGAAAACTGGTCAACCACTTGTAAAAGAATGAAACTAGAACACTTTCTAACACCACACACAAAAATAAACTCAAAATGGATTAAAGATCTAAATGTAAGACCAGAAACTATAAAACTCCTAGAGGAGAACATAGGCAAAACCCTCTCCAACATAAATCTCAGCAAGATCCTCTATGACCCACCTACCAGAATATTGGAAATAAAAGCAAAAATAAACAAATGGGACCTAATGAAATGTAAAAGCTTTTGCACAACAAAGGAAACTATAAGTAAGGTGAAAAGACAGCCTTCAGAATGGGAAAAAATAATAGCAAACGAAGCAACAGACAAAGGATTATTCTCAAAAATATACAAGCAACTCCTGCAGCTCAATTCCAGAAAAATAAAAGACCTAATCAAAAAATGGGCCAAAGAACTAAACAGACATTTCTCCAAAGAAGACATACAGATGGCTAACAAACACATGAAAAGATGCTCAACATCACTCATTATCAGAGAAATGCAAATCAAAACCTCAGTGAGGTACCATTACACGCCAGTCAGAATGGTTGCTATCCAAAAGTCTACAAGCAATAAATGCTGGAGAGGGTGTGAAGAAAAGGGAACCCTCTTACACTGTTGGTGGGAATGCAAACTAGTACAGCTGCTATGGAAAACAGTGTGGAGATTCCTTAAAAAACTGGAAATAGAACTGCCATATGACCCAGCAATTCCACTCCTGGGCATACACACCGAGGAAACCAGATCTGAAAGAGACACGTGCACCCCAATGTTCATCACAGCACTGTTTATAATTGCCAGGACATGGAAGCAACCTAGATGCTCATCAGCAGATGAATGGATAAGGAAGCTGTGGTACATATACACCATGGAATATTACTCAGACATTAAAAAGAATTCATTTGAATCAGTTCTAATGAGATGGATGAAACTGGGGCCCATTATACAGAGTGAAGTAAGCCAGAAAGATAAACACCTATACAGTATACTAACACATATATATGGAATTTAGAAAGATGGTAATGATAACCCTATATGCAAAACAGAAAAAGAGACACAGATGTACAGAATAGACTTTGGGACTCTGTGGGAGAAGGCGAGGGTGGGATGTTCTGAGAGAATAGCATTGAAACAAGTATACTATCAAGGGTGAAACAGATCACCAGCCCAAGCTGGATGCATGAGACAAGTGCTCGGGGCTGGTGCACTGGGAAGACCCAGAGGGATCGGATGGGGAGGGAGGTGAAAGGGGGAGTCAGGATGGGGAACACATGTAAATCCATGGCTGATTCATGTCAATGTATGGCAAAAATCACTACAATATTGTAAAGTAATTAGCCTCCAACTAATAAAAATAAATGAAAAAAAAAATAAAATGCTAACAAAAGGTGCTATGTAGGAAAAAATATGTTCTCAAATAAGCAGTGAAATCTAGAATTGAGAGTAACTATGCATATTCTGGGGCTTTCACGGTGGTTTAGCAGTAAAGTTTCCACCTGCCACCGCAGGAGACACAGGTTCAAACCCTGAGTTGGGAAGATACCCTGCAGAAGAAAATGACAACCCTCTCTGGTATTCTTGTCTGGTAAATCCCATGGACAGAGGAGCCTGGTGGGCTATAGTCCATTGGGTCACAAATAGTCGGACATGACCTGGCGACTAAACAACAGCAGCAACAAATGCAAACAAATGCATTGATATTTTATATCAATTAAGCCAGAAGTCACCCCAAGTTTTGCTTGTTTCTTTTTGTTTCTGTCTACAATAAAGACCAGTTCCAGGAAAAAAAAATAGTTTACAAATCCTCTCTTTATTTTAGTCGAAGTGAAGTGGAGTACTGAGTCCTACATTTGGGAGTTAAGGTATAAAAACTCTGAAGAGTTATTTATTTCATTGAACTGTCAAATGCCAAAGAAAGAGCTTAGTGGCTGTTCCTTTTAACTACCAAAATATTGCTTTCTGGTTCTGTCTTGAAAACAGGGATACAGAAGTAGCTTTTTAATCAACCATTATCTTTTCTGTTTCTTTAGTGGCTGAGGGATGACATGGTCTATTTGGGTACATTATCCTATTTTATCCTACAACAACACTGCAAGATAGATGACATAATAGCCACTCAGCCTGCTTAACAGGCAGGAAAGCTGAGACTCCCCCAGGTCTCCAAGATTCAGAGGAAATTACAGATATAGCTGGGATGTGGAAGACCCAGGTTTGATCCCTGGGTTAGGAGGATCCCCTGGAGAAGGGAATGGCAACCGAATTCAGTATTCTTGCCTGGGAAATTCCATGGACAGAGCAGCCTGTTGGGCTACAGTCCACGTGGTCGCAACGACTTAGCATGCACACATGTGTTATACATTTTTTCAAATGTATTATGATCTATCAATACCAATTAATAATGAGAGATTTCATTTTTGGGGGCTCCCAAATCACTGCAGATGGTGACTGCAGCCATGAAATTAAAAGATGCTTGCTCCTTGGAAGAAAAGCTATGAGCAACCTAGACAGCATATTAAAAAGCAGAGACATTACTTTGCCAACAGATGTCTGTCTAGTCAAAGCTATGATTTTTCCAGTAGTCATGTATGGGTGTGGGAGTTGAACTATTAAAAAAACTGAGTGCCAAGGAATTGGTGCTTTTGAACTGTGGTGTTGAGAAGACTCTTGAGAGTCCCTTGGACTGCAAGGAGATCCAACCAGTCAATCCTAAAGGAAATCAGTCCTGAATATTCACTAGAAGGACTGATGCTGAAGCTGAAACTCCCAACACTTTGGCCACCTGATTCAAAGAACTGACTCACTGGAAAAGACACTGATGCTGGGAAAGATTGAATGTGGGAAGAGAAGGGGATGACAGAGGATGAGATGGTTGGATGGCATCACCAACTCAATGGGCATGAGTTTGAGTAAACTCTGGGAGTTGCTGATGGACAGGGAGGCCTGGCATGCTGCAGTCCATGGGGTTGCCAAGAGTTGGACACAACTGAGCAATAACTGAACCGAATAGCATGTGACCCACTCTAGCTCATTTAAAACTTTCTTTGAGGTGAATTTTCTCTTCAGCATCAACTCTTCTTTTATATAAACTGGAAGTCTAAGAACTATCCAGAACAACTTACGTCTCTGGAGAACTAATTGTTTGGAGGAGTTCCCCTCCTGGTAGGAGTATCAGTATCCTGGAAGACATGGGTTTAAAATGATCTCAGTCTCTTTCCAACTGAACACCCTTGGACAAGTCACTTACACTGAATCAGCCTCATTTTTTCCATCTGTTAAAAAATACTAAATATCTCTTTTTACATTGTCATTGTTAGTATCAAATTAATTTATGTAATAAATGAAAGTATTTTTTTATGGCAAGACAATGAGAAAGAATGACATGTTATCACATGTGCCAAACACATACATATTCCTCCCAGCTGTGTCACAAACTACTTGCATGACCTTGAGCAAAAACTGTAACCTTTCTGCCACTTCTGTACAAGTATAGAGAGAAAAGAATAGAAAGCATTTCAGTTATCACATTGCCCTAACACTACCATGACCCTGGTTATAGTAGAGAAGAAAAGTTAGGCTCTGACTCATTCTCACTACTATAACTATTAATAGCTCTAGTGTGTATACATATATAACCTACTAACCAAACTAAACAACTACTATAACTAACTAACGAAACCAGAAACAAACTAAGTAAGTCACACATAGTTTGATAGTTTGTGCCTGGAAGAGTCCTAGTCACAAGCTAAGGGCCTAAAATATATCTGCTGAATGAATGAATGCAGCGAATATACATAAAAGTTAACTTGTCTCTAACAGAGTACATGTACAGGAAAAAAAAAAAGAGAAAAGAAAAAGGGAAAGAGACTCCAAACTACTACTGTAAGGTGAACACACACACACACACACACACACACACACACACACACACACAGTCTATCTCATAAACTGCGGTTACAAAGCACAAGCTGAAGCCAAATTTCAAAGGATGTGACTTAAGATAAGTACTCAAACAAAGCTAGGAGGAAACTCTCTCAGCATGTAACAGTGAGAAAAATTAAAAAATGAAGTCCCTCATGAAACAAAAATCTCAATGTTTGTGCAATATTGAAAAACAACTCCATGAAAATGTCAATATTGCAGACTATCAGCTTAAATAATTGAAGAGAAGCAGGGGGAAACTGAAACAGACAAAAGAATTTGCTTAGTCTTCCAACAGCAGCCTTTGCTCAACTTTGGGCTGCAGAGGTCATGGAAGTCTATCAGCCCTGGCTTTCTGAAGCTTCCAACTAAACAGAAAAGTTGGAAATTCAGATTTTACATGAAATCTCCCAGTCTTTAAGTGATGACAATGAATCCATACAGATAGGGTCAAAAACAAAGAAACATAAAAACCTGATGAATAAAAGAAACGAAAAAAAAGAAAAAAAAAACAAACCTGATGAACTAGTGGATCCCAGTACAAAAATAGAAATGCAATAGAAGATTAAAGACAGGATGTGTACTGGGAGCCAACACTGCCCAGCTCTACTTTCTGTCACACTTATTTAATCTACATGTAGAACTACATTATCAGTAACATATGACACATTTCATAAATTAAAAAAATATTATCCTTCTAACAAATATTTATTGAAGTTCTATGATATGCCAGGAACTGAGCCAAGTTATAGAAATACTGTACAGTGGTAAATATGAGCTTGCCATAAGAAATCTAAAATCTCAAAAGCAAAAAAAAAAAAAAAAAAAGGGCAGAGAGTACAACAGGTGCACTGATGGTTTCTAAGAAGTGTATGGTGTGTGTACATGACTACAGGGATGAGTAAGTGTTTCTTCTAAGTTACTTGCCTGATTCTCAGGCCTACATTTAAGATATTATTTTGATTAGTCTAAAAATAAAAGAATAAAACATTCTTCCCTAAGGTCTGAAGTTCAGGAAAATGTTCTAGGAAAAAAATCCAGAATACTCTTCATTACTTAGTAAAGTAAAGGCTTTGAGACTGAAGGAACTCTAGTCAAGACAGTCTCAGGAGAGTATTCTTTTATGGCGTTATTGGGCAGTCCTCTGAGATCAAGGCTTTGAAGAGTATCCTGCCTGACCCAGCCCACTCCAGTACCTGCCAGACTACCATTCTCACCCTCATGGCAGATTGCTGCTTTGTTTTAAAGGCTACTTTAAAGAGTTGAAGAGGCAGGAAAGAGCAGAGGGTACCTTAAAATGCCACAAACTTACAGTTCTACAAAGATTTAGTCCTTCTCTTGACTGTTCCCAGAACTACTCCAAGAGTTTGGCAAATTTCCAGAGTCCTGAAAAGCTGATTCTTCTAATACTTTTCAGTTTTTTTCATGGCTTTTATGGAAGAGAAAATTTTTGGATATCTTTACCAAAGAATTTTTGCTAACATTATGTCAATGATCTATATTTCAGTTAGAATTAGATTATATATTCATAAATGACTCAACCTAATAACAATATATAAAAAATACAAGCAATTTTTATTGAAATTGCTTGTACTTTTATCTTATTTTCTTTAAAATATAATTTTAAAGGTTTCTTCAATTTGCATTCGGGTGAGTTTAACACAAAATGTAACACCTGGGTTCGACACGCATTCCTCATACTTGGATAAGTGCACATTTCACTAAGTCTTTCTAATTTAATTTCTTTTTCTTCTATATTAACACCAGGCATTAGCAGTGTGGTTATATTAGCTAGTGATTTCAAAAGAAACCACTCCAAAAATTACAAGCATTTTGAAAAAACTACTCTTCAAAAAACTCTGAACAAAATTAGCAATATACAAACAGTTATAATAGAAACAAAAAGTAAGGACGAGGTTTTTAGAATGCCTGGAAATAGCTCATTCCCGAATCAAAAGATAATGTTTTTATAAAGAAGTCAATTGTGCTTTATACAGAAATCACATTTAAAACTGAGTCATTTCCCTAAAACTATCTAGCTGCAACAACAACTACATCAGATTTACCCTCACAGTTACACTCTGTCCAAACTTTTCTGAATAACTACTGAATAGAAATATGAGAAATGCAAAACTAAATTCAAAGAGAATATGACATATTTTCTGAGGCCTTAAAAAATTTAATTTCATCCCAATATGTCAGCTTCTTTTCAGAAAGGGTAATTCAAAATATTTATGCAATAAATCATCTTTGATATGTGAAAAAATACAGAGAACAAAATATATTTACAGGTTCTCATAGATGGAGGTTAGCTAGACATCTTCCTTTATAGGAGGTGTATTTAAAGATGAAAGAAAGAAAATAACTCAGAGGTGGCCAGTGAGGGGTAGAAGGAAGAAAAAAATGGAAAAAAGAAGAACATAAGAAAAATAAAAGACAGATTAAGTGAATATATACCTTTATATTGGCACTGGCTATACTGAATACAAAACTGAGTGTTTTTATATTCAATTACAAATTAAATAAGAATTTTTTCACATGGTTTACCTTCATGTTTTAATATCATAACAACCTATTTGTATCACTTTAATTATATTATACCTCTAAATGTAACTATATTATTTAACAACCAAAAAGAAACACCAACTTAATGAAAAAAGAGAAAGCACACAGAGATGAGGATGTTAACATGTGTATTATTAGGCATTAGAACAATTAATACTACTCCTCCTATTTCCAGGGCTTCCCCAGTGGCTTAGTCATAAAGAATCTATCTGCAATACAGGAGCCTCAGGAGATTCAGGTTCAATCCCTGGGTCAGGAAGATCCCCTGGAGGAGGACATGGCAACCCACTCCAGTATTCTTGCCTGGAGAATCCCATGGACAGAGGAACCTGACGGGCTATCGTCCAGAGTCAAAAAGAGTCAGGCATGACTGAAGTGACTTAGCACACACATCCTATCGCCACAGAAATAATGTTCTAATGTGCTGCAGTCCATGCAGTTGCAAAGAGTCGTACATGACTGAACTGAACTGAATGTTCTAAATAAAGGACAAATACACATATCTGGTATATTCATCAAGTGGAAAAAGATTTTAAGTTTTGGTTATTTTGGTTGTTATAACCACATTCGTTATGATATTTGATTCCTTAATTAGATTGAAATTAACCTTCAAGGTCATATGAAATATTATTAGTATGCATAATTTTAAAAATATATTCATGTATATACTATATAATTTTTAAGTATTCAAATTGTTTAAATATTAAAGTCATTAAGTAATAAAAATATTCCATCAAAGTCTAGATTGTTTTCAATATAACAGTCACACAATACAGTTAATGCTTTCTGTGTAATACAATGATTTTATGTCACAATATTTTACTTATGTTTTCACTCTCCATCAGATAATATGAATGTGGTTTTCATTAAGCAAAAGATATGGAATACTTTTATATAATATGTGTTTTTAGATGGTTAGCATTATAAATATTATCAATATGTTTATATTTTAAAATGCCTTACCTAATTTTCACCCCAAAGACTTTATTTTTAATGTATACCATACAATAATTTACTAATTAAAACAATGGTGGGTTATAAAAATCTTCCAATGAGCATATTTTCTGAAAGTTCTCAATAGAGAAAAATTCAAGAATTAAAATAAAACCTTTGAATGATGACTGATAATATCAATCACAATGGAATTCAAAGGAATTTCTTATAATATTTTAATTCCCTAATGTAGTGAATGAATCATAATAAACTGTTCCCAGTGTTTGATTCAACACTGGTCATTAATTGACACATCAACTTTTACTTCCTAAATCAATACAAACAAGCTAAGGGCATATTGCAAGAAATCTCTTTATTTATTTATTATTTTCTTTTTCAGATAAATCAATTCTAAAAATGTGTTGATTCTGTCAACCTAAAACTCTCCTGAATGCTGAAAACCTTCACCTTTTTTTTATAGAGAAACATTCAGAGAGGAAAACAATACATTTGTTGTTCATTCATTAAAATCTCTTCCCAATTTCCCTGCTTTCCCCAATCAAACCTAATTTGAAGTCTCCTCCTTCTTCTTCACAAATACACTCCTCTTTTCTTAACGACAAGAATGTCCGGAGAATACAACTATACAACATTTAAGATGATGTCTATTCAAGTAGTTTAAGCTGTAGGAAAGATTTCAGAAAGACTTACCCCATTTTTTGGAAAAGCAATCCATCCCAAGTCCCCCATGACAGTCCGTGAATCCAACAAATTCACTAAAAAAGAAAGAACACAAAGCTGTGTGAATTATACAAAAATACATCACTATTTCCATAAAGTTATTAAAAGCACGTATTGTTTCAATTAACTGAAAGTAGATTAAGCATTCATTATGATGAATACAAGAGTGACAATTTAAAGAAAGCATTATTAGGATGCAAGAGAATAAGAGATTTTGAATAACTATTTGGAGAACAATTATAGCAAAAGTATACAAACAAGTCATTACTCTAAATGGTCCCCCCCCCCACCCCGGTCAAGCAAGAATAAAGGGAAAGAGTTAATAAAAAAAAGAATAAAATGAAAAGTCCAAAGGAAACTCAAAAGGACCATGTCCCTTTTTTTAAAGACTATAGGTCTTGAGATTAAGCTGCAGCCATAAAATTGCAGCTAAGTATACTCTATTTTCTTCTGGAAAGCTGTTATGAAGCAATTAACAAATAATTTACATTAAATAGCAATAAACTATTCCCAAGCTTGTAACATTTTTGTGATATTAACCAAAATCTGTAATCCAAATTGCAAATTTAATTAAGAAATAAATCTACAGACACTTTACCAAGCTTAGAAAATTGTGGCAGTTCTCAAGGTTGTTGCTATAGTTAAGTGCCTGTTGCATCCCCAAAGATACTTTCTACTTATATACAACCATAATCCAAAATGTGTTTCTTACAGAACTGTTGGCTACATTTTTGAAAGGCATATCTCAACTATGGCTGAGTACTTTAAAATATTTATGATTCCCAAGACAGAAGTCATCAATGCAAAAGGAAGGAATGTAAGAGTATGTACACACACATGTACCCACAGTCACACTCACAAACTCGCACACTCACACACACACACATACATACATACATACTCAAGGAGTTTATATTTTAACAGGTTTATCACCTATCCCTATGAAGTTAAAGTAGTTTTGATTTTTCCAGTAGTCATGGACATATGGACGAGAATTGGACCATAAAGAAGGCTAAGCACTTTTGAACTGAGGTGTTGGAGAAGACTCTTGAGAATCCCTTGGACAGCAAGGAGGTCAAATCAGTCAATCCTGAAGAAAATCAACCCTGAAAATGCACTGGAAGGACTGATGCTGAAGCTCCAATACTCTGGCCACCTGATGCAAAGAACTGACTCACTGGAAAAGACACTGATGCTGGGAAAGACTGAGAGCAGAAGGATAAGGGTGCAACAGAGGATAAGATGGTTGGATGGCACCATCGACTCAATGGACATGAGTTTGAGCAAACTCCAGGAGATAGGGAAAGACAGGAAAGCCTGGAGCGCTGCAGTACATAAAGTCACAATGAGTCAGACTGAACAACAACAAATGGTATTAATGTGGTCAAATGTTTTAGACCTAGATGATAGAACATTATCTTTCAAATATATTATACCTAAACTAAAAGAATCTACCTGGCATGCTTTGCAGCTGAACCACTTTGAATGAGGATGGTAGCTGCACCCAAAAGAAACAACTAGGCTAACCCTGGTCAAAGCTACTGAAGCTTCCTTAACTGCATTCAAGAGTCAGTATCTTGTAATGCCCACAATTCTCAAAAAAATGGTTCGTGGTGGGAGTGGGAGGGAGTCTCAAGAAGGAGGGGATATATGTATACTTGTGGTTGATTCATACTGTTGTAAAACAGAAATCAACACAATAAAACAATTAACCTCCAATTAAAATTGAAAAAATACTCAGAAAAGAAATAAATAAAAAGACAGTTTTATCTGCAAGGGTAAGCCTACAGTACTAAGGGTTTAACAACTGGTAGACTGAGAAATGCGTTATAAAATTGTACAAGAGAACATCAAATAAAATTATTATGACCAAGGAAATATGGATCATAACAGAAATGGAAAGTTCCAATATCCTATAGAAATTATGTGCATTTAGCCCTTATTATGAGAAGGAAAATGGCAACACATTCCACTATTCTTGCCTAGAAAATCCCATGAACAGAAGAGCCTAGTGGGCTACAGTCTGTGGGTCATAAAAGAATCGGACATGACTTAACAATGAAACAACAACAATCCTTATTATCCATTGTTTTATTTCATATTACATATGCAAGCATACATATGTTACACACAAAGGTAATAGTCTATATTAAATTATTAATGCAAACTAAGAAAAAACATAAAAACCTTAAAAAACACAGATATATTCAATACCGTAACATACAACTGTCTGTTTTCATTAAGTTCTGAGCTCTTTAACAATAAAAATGCATGTCTACAGAATGCTTGTATTAACTTAAACCTACATACAATAAGGTTTTTTTCCCTAAATTATTTATATAATTTGCAAAATAATTAATGCTTAGAGGAAATTGACCCAAACAAAAAAACTGTTGTTTTAAAACAACAAAAACCAAAACCAAACAAACCCAAAATATTCCACCACCTTCTAACCTTGCAAATCTTCCAGTCACCCCACTAAATCTAATTTTTCAGGTATATTTGAATTTTTTTCTTTTAACTCTACTGTTGGCTCTTTTGGTTTCTATGGGAATTAGGCTACATTAAACTTAAATGTCCTTGTCCTCATTTTAGTCTTTTCTGGGTCACTAGGGCTGTGTCTAGACATGACTAAATATCAGGGGAGTGCAGAACCTAAATAGTTCTGTTTATTCATCTTTATGAGTCATTTTATTCACCTTTGATAAGGAGCAGTAGCATATCTGTTTGGACTAAAGTAGAGCAAATGAGCTAACTAAAGGTGTTCTACTGTGAAGGCAGCTAAACTGAACTTAATTCTGTGACGACAAAGGAATGTGCATAAGAATTCTAGGATTCCTAACTAGCCTGCCATGAGAAACACAGTACTCTTTTTAAACTTCTTAATATGTGCAATTTGAAATATTCATTAATATCAACACAATTCCATGTGTCTAAAATTTAGTTACTCTCATTTGAATTAACCTTAATCAAAATGACTATTTTTACACTTTGTGGTTTAGAAAATATACATACATGAAAATAAATGAATGACCTCAAAATAATAGCTCTGCTGCTAATATCATTTATTGGGAGTTTTCAATATTGGGATGTGTTACTGAATACATGAAAATAACTACAATAGGAATGTATGCTGCCTTTCTTTTGCTAGTCTTGTCAAAAGATTTTCTTCAAATAAATAGATTAGGAGGTTTATGGGAAATACATGCATGTCACTTTTCAGTGCTGCCTAAAATTGCTTTCCTCCTAGAAACAGATGATTTCATAAAATTCATAATGCAAAGCACATATTTACATATACCATTTTTACTGAACTGGAAATTGAGGGAAAAAAAAGAAAAATTAGGTGTTTTAGGTAATTACCTGCAGACTACTATATTATAATTTTGTTCATATAATGCAGAGTAAATTGGAATTTGATGCCTCAAGGAAAATAACAATCTAAAATTAGATCTACATACAATTAGATAGAAAGATAGATACAAATAGAGAGTATGAGGGTTTTCGCCAACCTCCAAGTTTTGCACATGCTGCTTTAGCTCTCTCAAATACCCTTCTCCCTTTGTGAACTGCTAACTCTTCATTTGTACTTCAAAACATATTTTAGAAACTGCCTTCCCAGGAAACCATCTCTAATTCTCCTTTTCCTAAATGTGGGTGAGACAATATTACTGAATATTTCATTAACACCCAATTCTAATCTCCAAATCATGGAATACACAAAACTGTTTTGTTCCCTTAAGAGAACACCATATTTTTACTCACGCCTATGAAAATAGCCTGCACTCAGAGCAGATGTACAGTTGTTTGTTTTATGAATGGATCATTTGGTCAATGGGCAGATCAGGAGGGTGTGGCTGAATCAACACACAACAGTGGTTCTCAACATGGGTATCTCATCATGTCTAGAGTATTTTTGATTGTCAAAACTGGAAGTAGGGGGATATTTTCTACTGGCTTCTCATGGTTCTGAAGAAGCCAGGCATGCAATTGACTAAGTAAGCATCCTTCAATGCACAGCAAAATTCTCCTACCCTCCAGGAAAGACTTATCTGGCTCAAATTTCACCAATACCAAAGTTGAGAGACCCTAGTATACACCTACAGTGTTACTATAAAATGTCCACTTCCACAACTCCTTGCACAATACATCAGAGGCATGATCTTCATTAACAGAAGTTAACATATTTGGAATAATTCCTTATGAATCAAAATACTACTCCTATCTAGGGAAATGAAAGCAATAAAAATTATAACCTTATTTAGAGAAAAAAAGAGCATTATGAATACCCAATACTTCTAAATTATTTTAGTAACCAATGTAATAATTATTACAAGTGTAATTATTTACATTCTAATAATTTCTGAACATTCATGATGGTATGCATGAAAACGTTTTATGCCACTAATATTATCAATGCTTCTATATCCTCCATTACTTAAGCTACTAACATAACACCAGTTTAGACATAGGATATAAATAAATATGAACTTTCAGAATTTCCTTTTTCAATTTCATTACTGAATTTATTAAAAAAGGATTTGACAGTAATGGACCCCAGTCACTGAGTATCTTCTGTACTACAATTACAGTAATTAAATTGCTCTGAACAGTATATATGCTTGTTGTAAATTGCAATGAATACACAATGAGTATTGATCTTCATTGTACAACTTAATTAAAACTTGTCCGGGAGAAACCACTAATGAATATAATTAGAGGAAATGTTTGATACCACATTTACTCTGAAGGACATTAATTAGATATCAGAAATTTTACGGAAAATGTTTTTATTCAATTATTTAGATTTTACAATAAAGCCACACTATCAAACTCAGAGAGTCTTTAAGGTCATTTTCCCTCAGTCACTGTACATTTAAAATGAAGATGGGCATATTGGTTAGTACTCTAATCAGTAACTAAGAAGACTGATTCTCCAAGAGAAATAACTCTACAGAGGTTAGTAAGTATTCAGTCTACTGCAAATACCTAAAATTATCACAGGAAAAACAAAGACTCACAAATATAGGAACTTTTTAGTAAGTAAAAATCAGTTAACTGCCTCACTATATAACAGATTATAATAGGAACTAATTCAAACTAATATTAAGTATGTTTTAATTTTATTACTACACACTAATGATTTTAATGCTTTCCTGAACAGACAGAGAAAAGTTCTTAAAGAAGGAACATTCATAAAAGCCAGAGACTTGCTAGTCCATTCTTTTTGTTAGGATTCAAGAAAGACAAGGGAGTGCAGAAGAAGTAAAATGGAATATGCACAAAAAGTATCCTAAGGCTTCAACTTCACACATTCTAAAAATTAAGGAGCAATTGGAATTAATTATTCAAATACGCTCTTTAATGGTTTTAAGTTTCAAATATTTATAACTTGCTGTGTATCACTCTGACTCCATCGCTTCCTCCTTAATATCTTTCTAATATTAGTCACAAAAAGAAAAAAAGTGGATTTTCCAGGAAAATGTTAGCTTGAGCAGAATGTGTTTTAGGACTTTGAAGAGTCAAAAGACAGCTCAAGGACACTTGGTCCCATCACCACCTATGCGTAATGCTTTGAAGGAATGTGTGATACCTGCTTATTGATTTTCATTTAACAATATCAGAAAAGCTACTGAATTCAATCACAACACACACTTAAAAAATTTGTGGGAATAAACCCCAGATACACAGCTGCCCAGTCTCTCTACAAGGTCCCATTCGGCACAGATGTGATTTCTTGCTTCTGGGTTAAATTTTATAATTTGACAACTGCTGCAGGGAACAAAGAACAGTTGGCAAAAGGAGTGCAGAGAAAGAGGACATGTGTTTCCCATTAGAAAACAAATTTGTAAATTCGGTTAAGAATTATTTTTTAGGTTTAGAGTTGTTACAGTTTCTGGTATCTTTGCTTGAAAGCAAGACTCTATAACTGTATTCTACAGTGAATGGGAGAGTATTCATTTCTTTTACAATTCTCAGCAACATAATTATGTAATCTTTTTTATGAAAAAAAGGAAGGAAGAATACGAGAAAAGGAATTTATTCAGTGTTTACTATGAATCAGGTTTGACTGTGTGGATCGCAACAAACTAGGAAAATTCTTAAAGAGATGGTAATACCAGACCACCTGACCTGCCTCCTGAGAAATCTGTATGCAGGTCAAGAAGCAACAGTTAGAACTGGACATGGAACAGACTGGTTCCAAATAGGAAAAGGAGTACGTCAAGGCTGTATATTGTCACCCTGCTTATTTAACTTATATGCAGAGCACGTCATGCAAAATACCAGCTGGATGAAGCACAAGCTGAAATCAGGACTGCCAGGAGAAATATCAATAACCTCAGATATGCAGATGACACTACTGTTATGGCAGAAAATGAAGAACTAAAGAGCCTCTTGATGAAAGTGAAAGAGGAGAGTGAAAAAGTTGGCTTAAAACTCAACATTTTGAAAACTAAGATCAAGGCATAGGGCCCCATCACTTCATGGCAAATAGATGGGGAAACAGTGGAAACAGTGACAGATGTTATTTTTGGAGGGCTCCAAAATGACTGCAGGCAGTGACTGCAGCCATGAAGTTAAAAGATGCTTGCTCCTTGGAAGAAAAGTTATGACCAAACTTGACAGCATATTAAAAAGCAGAGATGTTACTTTGCCAACAAAGGTCCATCCAGTCAAAGCTACAGTTTTTCCAGTAGTCATGTATGGGTATGAGAGTTGGACTATAAAGAAAGCTGAGTGCCAAAGAACTGATGCTTTTGAACTGTGGTGTTGGAGAAGACTCTTGAGAGTCCCTTGGACTGCAAGGAAATCCAACCAGTCAATCCTAAAAAAAGATCAGTCCTGAATATTCATTGAAAAGGCTGATGCTGATGCTGAAACTCCAATACTTTATCCACCTGATGTGAAGAACTGACTCATCTGAAAAGTACCTGATGCTGGGAAACGTTAAAGGCAGGAGAAGAAGGGGGCGACAGAGGATGGGATGGTTGGATGGCATCACTGATGCAATGGACATGAGTTTCAGTAAGCTCTGGGAGTTGGTGATGGACAGGGAAGCCTGCCATGCTGCAGTCCATGTGGTCAGAAAGAGTTGGACATGACTAAGCAACTGAACTGAACTGATATATCATGCACTCTACTCTATCATATATATATATAAGACATACCTATATCTATATATATATATATGTACATATATATATTCTTTTATTTAATGACCTCAACAAACCTAGAAGGCTTCCCAGTTGGTGCAAGTGGTAAGGGAACAGTCTACCAATACAGGAGACACAGAGATGCAGATCTGAACCCCGCTCCAGGAAGGTACCCTGAAGTAGGAAATGGCAACACACTCCAGTATTTCTTTCCTGGCAAATTCCATGGACAGAGGAGCCTGGCAGTCTGCAGTCCTTTGGGATGCAAAGAGTCAACATGTCTGTGAATGCAAATGCACAAACCTCAACAGAACACTGGCAGCTTGCAGTCTCATTCAGAATCCTAGCAGGGAAATCAAGGAAGGAAGAAATCACGAGGCAATACCTGAGGCCTTCATGACAGACCATGAGCCTTGCTTATGGCTTTCCATAATCAAGTTCCTCATTTAAGAGCCTGGGAACCTAATACCTTGATTACACCCACCTATCTCCTAGGACACCCAAAAACCATGAAATAAAACGCTAGTTATAAATGAATCTATTTGCACAGGAACCATGGCTATGAAACATTGCTTGTGAAAAATCTTACAAGCTATAAGATTGGTTTTGAAGATTGTGATAACTAGGCAGCTCTGAATTACTAATGTTCCTTATGTTTTGGTAGGATATGGTCATGACTCCCCATGGATACTCTCTCACCTTTCATCTTCAGTGAAAATGCATTTCTGTGGTTTTCTTTTACTTCTCTGCCTATGTGTTTCCATGATAAGCTACTCCTCCTCTATCAATCCTTCAAACCTTGGCTGTGATCAATACTCTATTTTTGTAGACTGTCTTATCACTCTATATCAATGATTCTTGCTGCTGCTGTTTACTTGCTCAGTCGCGTCTGATTCTTTGTGACCCCATAGACTGTAGCCTGCCAGGCTCCTCTGTCCATGGGATTCTCTAGGCAAGAATACTGGAGTGGTTTACCATTTCCATCTCCAAATTTTAAGTCTGAGACAATGATCATTGACTCAGACTTAAAATGAGAATAAGAAAAGAACCTTTTGTAAAGAACAAATGTCTTGGCACCAGTCCACACATCCTGAATCAGATTATTCAGGATGGAGAATGGCTAGGATATTTCATTTTTGTTTGTTGGTTGGTTTTAGAGGTGATAGCACACATCCTTATGTAAGGATCCCTAGAGAGGAGGGATGAACTTCCATGTCTTCGGTTGTAATGTAAATATTAATAACCACCCAAATCCATATTTTTTTTAATCTCTTTCTATCCTGAAAGTTCAATCAACTTGTAAAACTATCCATTAGTTATTAACACATCCATGACTTGTGGTCATTCCAAATTCAACCTGTCCCGAAATGAACAAAGTATCTTCCCTGCACACACAATAAAAGGTCCTCCACCCATTGTCTCTTATTTCAGGGAACGCAATGGCATAGAATCAGCTCTTCCACCTAGAAATCTGAGAGTCACCTCTGCCTTCCTTCACTTACAGCCCCCATACCCAATCAGTAACCAAACCCCACCAGTGCTAACTCTATCCTGCATATAACTCTCTGAACTGCCTGCTCTATTTCATTCCACAGCAGAACCAGTCTAGTCAAATCCTTGCCATAATTTTAACTTAAGAAACCTCCTAACTGGTTTCTCAGCAGAGAGGCACTTGAAAATGTCTACAAAACACTGCATCCAGAAAGACCTTTCTAAGCCACCAATGTGGTCATCCCACTCTCCTACTTCAAAGCTTGTAGTTGTGTTGTGTCTTATTGTTTTTAATATAAGTTCTTCCAGAATAATTGGTCTCTATTTTCTTATCTAGTTTTAATCAGGCTTTTCCCTCTTTCTCTTTCCACAATTTAGCAATTCTGCGCTTATTTCAGGTCCAATTATGTGGTCTTACTATTGATTCAGTTCTGTCCAATGAGCTGTGAAGGTGATCTGCAAGTGAAAGGAGCTTTTATGAAGAAAATATAAGAAAGGGACACTCCGGGCTGCCTTAAAAGTAGCTGGATATGGGTATATTTCCTGGAACTGATGCAGCCATCTAAAGTCAGCAAGAGAGCAAAGCCTACAGATTAGGTTGGAAGAGCAAAGGGATGAGAAGTATCTGGTCCAGATTATATTCAGAGTTGCTAACCCACCTAAATTTGAAGTCTGCTTCTCTTAGGACCTTCTGTTATATGGGAAATAATCAGACTTGCTGTTTAATCCAGTGGGAAGTGATTTGCTGTAATTTGTAGAGCAAGACATCCTCACATACAACTGCTAAGTAGAAGAAATTGGAGGCAAACTTTAGTCTCTCTTATTCCACAAGTCTGTTCTTCTTCTATCATGTCTCAATACTTCCGACTTAAAGATATTTGACTTAAAGAATTCCAGTGATATTTTAAACCATCAGATTATCTTTGAATTGATATCACAGAAGATGACTGTTTTCTTTCTAAATCTTATTAACTCATTGTTGACTATGAGCAACACTCATTGCCTTTGTTTCTTAAAACAGATGCACCTCTTTTCATTTCGTTCTTTTTGCCTCTTTCTGTTCATTTTGTTCAAAACGTTTTTCATCATCATAAACAAAGAACTTTTAGCCACTGCTCTTTGAAAACTAAGCAGTGGCACAGTCATACTATGAAGCATGCAACCCAGAAGGAAGCCGAAATCAATCAGAAACACATGCTAAAGGTTTTGAATTGTTAATATACTCTAAAACTGTAAACTCAGGGAGATGGCAGAGAGGGACTGAAAATTCATATCCACAAGGTAGTCCATACAGAGTGTTTAGGCAAAGGTAACTCTGAACTCCACTGACAGTAAAATTATGACTAATGAGCAGTCTGTTCCTTTCACAGGACACACAGCGTGAAAAGAGCAAAACCATATGGTTTTCAGCGGCTACCTTGTCAGGTCCAGTAACCAAACCTGTCTAATTTTACATATTGTTTTTATTCTAAAAATTAACATAACAGGCTTGGAATCTGTCATAATACAGAATACGCTCACTTAATTCCGCCCTACAATGTATGTAAATAATATATGACGCTCTTTCTTAGAAAATGGAATCCTCAAATCCCCAACATTTGAAATAAATGCGCACATTCAAATTCACTTTGAGAATGGTTCACTGCACAAAGAATACTCATCAGTCCTTTGGTTTTGGTTTGTAACTCTGTGAGCTTGTAGAAGTGATTTTACTCTCAGGGTTTCAGTTCTCATATCTGTAGTATCAGTGACTAATACTAATGAAATTATATGTTTCTGTAATCAATAATCATTATATCACTTACTCCTAACAATGACCCTTTGGTATGCTATTTTCCCCACTTTACAAACAAGGAAACTGAAGTTGAGAAAAGCTAAACAGGGCAGGGGTCTAAGGTCACTGAAGTGGTTGCCATTTCCTCCTCCAGAGGATCTTCCTGACTCAGGGATAGAAGACGCACCTCCTTTGTCTCTGGTGTCTCCTGCACTGCAATCGGATGATTTATCTGCTAAGCCATCAGGGAATCCCCAACAAACACACAGCCAGAATCTAAATCTATCTAACTCTGGAGCTCCTCTTCTTACTTCTGATCACATCTGCCCCAATATCTTTCTTACTGAGTCCAAAAGTTCCCTCCTTTGAAATTCTTAATTTCTATATATTCAATGACTTTTACTAAATCAATGAATTTTGAATAGCATGTTACAGGAGCCAGCATCTCCCATAATGCTCTAGTGGCACTGTATATAAGATAGAAATTCTCAGATCTATTAGTATAAACAGTAGACATTAGTTTTTCCTGGAAAAATTACAATTTAGTATCAAATTCCCACCAACAAGGTGAAAGATCTTGGAAAGCAAAAGAGCAAGATGAATCTTGTCTTCCTAATTTTTATTTTATTATTCATTATGTTTTAAGCATGCCATTGGGACAAAACAGGGTATAAGTTTGTCAATATATACCTATTCTTAAATATCAAAAAAGCATACATAAAATGGAAAATGTATGCAAAGCTGACTCATTTGGAATGAATCCTTACCCTAGTCCCTAATTACTCCTAATGTTTGATTGAAGTATACCAAATTGCAAAACAATCTATATAACAATTAGCTTTCCAGCCTTCAGGGTAGGATAAGATGATTAGATCCGAACTTGTACTAAAACAGAGAGAAATCTGCACAAATTCAGTCTGAATTTTAAGGTGATGGCATTTCAAAAATGCATAAACAAATCTATGGCCCAGTAGTCTTATTGTGAAATGAAAAGTGGCCCAAATGTTTGCTGGCAACTTGAGTCATTATCCCCATGTCAGTCTTACGGTTTAGTTAAAACTGAATTCTGATGTAAATTCTACAGAATAAAATTTTGTTATCTAAAATGGAAATATATATATATATAACAATAAACCCTTGGATAACAATCTATCCTCAAAAACGAGTCAAAATATAAAGCGATACAGAAAGAAGTACACGCAAATATTGTGTCCAATAATTTTAGGTGGCTGAACATTTTAGTATCCAGCTTTAGTTATCAATTTCAAAATAGCTAGCAAGATTTATTGCAGCAGGAAAGTAATTTTAAATCATTTCTTAAAATGATGTATCTTTACAAGTTCTAAGATTGATGATCTAGTAGCAATAATTCTTGCCTAGTTAATCTGGTGCCTAAAATGTATTTTTGGTCAAAATATAACCCTAGTAGTGGCTACTTCTCCTTTCACAATGTGTATAAAAGAAAAGAAAAAGATAACTAAAATGAAGTAAGACAAAAGTATTTTCTCATTTCAGTGGTACTCTATCAGATGTTATTTTATGCCCATTAATTACTCACATCCTTTCTCCTCCCCTGGTATTAGAATCCCACTTGTCTTTGGAGGGTAATGTGTCTACCAGAAAATGGGTCATGACTGGCCTTAGCAAATAACAATCCTCATGTTTCTATCATTTTAGCCTCCACTGAACTGTGGGGCCTTGTTACATAGATCTGAAATTTCCCTTGTCAGTTTCTGGAAAAGTTTTGTTGTCATAGCTGAAGGAATGGTGCAGCTGAGATGATTCTTGACTCTTCTCTTTACTCTCCTCTTGCTCTGAACTGGATGTGATGCTTGGAGGTGGACCAGACTTCAGTCAACCATGAGGAAATAGGTTTGTGAGTAAAGTGAGAAAAGACATAACGACATAAAAGACATTAAGCCACCGAACCCAAACACCAGACATCTACCCTGAAACCTCGTCCTCAAACATTTTTTAACCCTCCACATTTTAAATCACTGTTGAAGAGATTTATTATTTTCAACCTAATTATATGTAAGCAAATAATATATAAATAGGAAGAAGTCTAGTTCACTGCTTTAACTTCTATTCAAGTTATATGGACACCTGCAATGAATGAGCATTCATTTGTTCACAAATATTATTAAGCATCTACTTAAGTACCAAGAAATGTTCTCGTCCTTGGGGATATTTCCCTTGTGGCTCAGATGGTGAAGAATTTGCCTGCAATTCAAGAGACCCAGGTTTGGTCCTTGGATTGGGAAGATCTCCCACAGAAGCGAATGGCTACCCAATTTAGTATTCTTGTCTAGAGAATCCCATGGACAGAGGAGTCTGGCTGGCTACAGTCCATGGGGACGCAAAGAGTCATGTATGACTAAGTAACTAAAATTTCCACTTCACTTTTTACTTGGGTTTTACATCAGTGCATAGAACAGGAAGTATCTTGTTGATTATTCAACCTTCCAGTTGCTTAGCCCTGAGGATAGACACTAGCTTGAAATTATATTACCTGTGAAATAATCCTGCTGTATCCTGCAATTCAGACTCTCTTAGGGTTTAATTATCTGAATTAACATTTGGCATTCGGGGATTTAAATGAATACATTCAAAAGGAAAGCAATATTATTTAGGAATGTAAAGGGGAAATATTAATCAAAGCATACACTTTGGGGCTCAGTTCTAATATCAATGATTCTATCACTGACTGTGCCAAACCATAGTTAGAATAATTTTGAACTTCGATATTTATTTTTACAATTCTCTAACACTTCACATGTCCTTATTGTACATAGTGTTATCTGATAATATACATGACTTTTAGTCTGAGCATATTTTCATATGTTCCTTTTAAAGATTAATAATAGAAACCAGTTATATAGCATTTTCTGAAGTATATATATACATATATTCTAAAAGTACAGATTATCATGTTTCAAACATCCAGATTTCCACAGGACTTGCTTTAATGAAGTTTGACTCAGTGAGCATAGGAGGCTGCAGACATGACATATTTAACCATGTTTTGAGGTTGGCTCCAATGAGTGCCTCTGGGTTAGGAACCATTGGCTTAAAGCAAAATTTACCAGACATTATAACTTATTTTTTTAGAAAGATTGCTAGAAAGCTGTAAGTCAGAATCACAGCACACTGATCTTATATACAACATTCTTTTTTTTATTTTAACACAGTGGTTTTCACACTGGGCCCACAACGGCTCCTGTGGTTCTAAAGAGATGTCTCAGAGGCACAATCAGATGAAGGGAGCAAAGAGCTAAAAACAGAACCAGGAAACCCGACAACTCTGTCGCCATCTGCTTCATGTACTGGGCTTCCACAATTACTTCTTTTGAATGAGAAATTCCGCAGCTATTTTTAAAAAAAGAAATTTGAAAATCGCTTTCAATATTTTGCCCTTGGGTTTCAACAATGACTTACATAGGAACCTGTTAGATGAAAATCAGTTCCGCATATTATGAAAATTGTTAAGAATTACTGTTCATGGCATTGTTCAATACCCCAACACAAACAACACTGTGAACAGTTTCTCTCAAAATCCAGAGTCAGGAAAAAACTGCTTTTTCCTGATGCAATGATACATTTTCTGCCAGAAAATGAAACCTCCATAAATCAAAACTTATGCTTGTTTTCTATTCAATTGCTTTAGCATTGATGATAATGAGATTTTTTTTGATGCAAGTTTTCCATGTCTCCATATAATTTGCTCATATTATTCTTACATTAATTTATTTTTTCTAAACTTGCAGTTTTGTAATAAAATATGATCCCTTCCTAGAATGATGGTATGCATAAAAATAAAAATAAAAATATTTACACATATTTAACTAAATATACGTAAGATAAGACTCTACACATGGACATCACCAGATGGTCAATACCAAAATCAGATTGATTATCTTCGTTGCAGCCAAAGATGGAGAAGCTCTATACAGTCAGCAAAAACAAGACCAGGAGCTCACTGTGACTCAGATCATGAACTCCTTATTACCAAATTCAGACTTAAACTGAAGAAAGTAGGGGAAACCACTAGACCATTCAGGTATGACCTAAATCAAAACCCTTATGATTATACAGTGGAAGTCAGTCACATATTCAAGAGATCAGGTCTGACAGACAGAGTGCCTGATGAACTATGGAGAGAGGTTCGTAACACTGAACAGGAGGCAGGGATCAAGACCATCACAAAGGAAAGGTAATGCAAAAGGGCAAAATGGATGTCTGAGGAGGCCTTACAAATAGCTGTGAATAGAAGAGAAGCAAAAGGCAAAGGAGAAAAGGAAAGATATACCCATGTGAATGCAGAGTCCCAAAGAATAGCAAGGAGATATAAGAAAGCCTTCATCAGTGATCAATGCAAAGAAATAGAGGAAAACAATAGAATGGGAAAGTCTAGAAATCTCTTAAAGAAAATTAGAGATACAAAGGGAATATATCATGCAAAGTTGGGCACATTAAAGGACGGAAATGGTATGGACCTAACAGAAGCAGAAGATATTAAGAAGAGGTGGCAAGAATATACAGAAGAACTATACAAAAAAGATCTTAACGACCCAGATAATCATGATGGTGTCATCACAAATGTAGAGCTAGACATCATGGATGCCAGGTCAAGTGGGCTGTAGGAACTATCACTATAACAAAGCTAGTAGAGGTGATGAAATTTCAGTTGAGCTATTTGAAATCCTAAAAGATGATGCTGTGAAAGCACTGCACTCAACATGCCAGCAAATTTGGAAAACTCAGCAGTGGCCACAGGACTATAAAAGGTCAGTTTTCATTCCAATCCCAAAGAAAGGCAATGCCAAAGAATGCTCAAACTACTGCACAATTGCACTCCTCTCACACGCTAGCAAAGAAATGCTCAAAATTCTCCAAGCCAGGCTTCAACATTATGTGAACCTTGAACTTCCAGATGTTCAATTGGATTTAGAAAAGGCAGAGGAACGAGAGATCAAATTGCCAACATTCGTTGGCTCATCAGAAAAGCAAGAGAGTTCCAGAAAGACATCCACTTCTGCTTTATTGACTATGCCAAAGCCTTTGACTGTGTGGACTACAACAAACTGTGGAAAATCCTTATAGAGAAGGGAATACCAGACCATCTGACCTGCCTTTTGAGAAATCTGTATGCAGGTCAGGAAGCAACAGTTAGAAATGGACATGAAACAACAGACTAGATCCAAATAGTGAAAGGAGTACATCAAGGCTGTATATTGTCACCCTGCTTATTTAACTTATATGCTGAGTGCATCATGAGAAACACTGGTCTGGATGAAGCACAAGCTGGAATCAAGATCTCCAGGAGAAATATTAATAACTGCAGATATACAGATAACACTACCCTTATGGCAGAAAAAGAAGAAGAACTAAAGAATCTCTTGATGAAAGTGAAAAGAGGAGAGTGAAAAAGTTGGCCTAAAACTGAACATTCAGAAAACTAAGATCATGGCATATGGTATCATCACTTCATGGGAAATAGATGGGGAAACAGTGGGAACAGTGACAGACTTTATTTTTGGGGGCTCTAAAATCATTGTAGATGGTGACAGCAACCATGAAATTAAAAGACGGTTCCTCCTTGGAAGAAAAGTTATGACCAACCTAGACAGCATATTAAAAAGCAGAGACATTACTTTGCCAGCAAAGGTCCATCTAGTCAAAGCTATGGTTTTTTCCAGCAGTCATGTATGGATGTGAGAGTTGGACTATAAAGAAAGCTGAGCACCGAAGAATTGATGCTTTTGAACTGTGGTGTTGGAGAAGACTCTTGAGAGTCCCTTGGACTGCAAGGAGATTCAACCAATCCATCCTAAAGGAAATCAATCCTGAATATTCATTGGAAGGACTGATGCTGAAGCTGGAACTCCAATACTTTGGCCACCTGATGTGAAGAACTGACTCATTGGAAAAGACCCTGATGCTGGGTAAGGTTGAAATCAGGAGGATAGGGGACGACAGAGGATGACATAGTTGGATGACATCACCGACTCAATGGACATGAGTTACAGTAAACTCTGGGAGTTGGAAATGGACAGGGAGGCCTGGTGTGCTGCAGTCCATGGGGTCGCAAATAGTCAGACACGACTGAGTGACTGAACCGAACTGAACTAAATATAATCTCTAGATTGTGGGTGCAACTAAGAGATTCCACACCAAACGCACTTGATTTATTTGCTATCAATTTATCTGTTGTAAGACCCAAGGCAATTTACTTAATTTCTTCCCAACTCAATCTCATAGTAAACCGAAGTAATAATTTCCACCTCATGGGGTTGTTGTGAGAATTAAAGGAGATTATGTGGTAATAGTTTTCAGAGCAGCTATCATTATTATCCCTAACATCTAGAAGAAAAATTCAGTTCAAAGAATTCATAGCTCAGTAGAATACAATATTAACCCATTGACACTTCTGATATATTTCTTAGAATTTTTAAATAAATATGTAAATAAAAATGTTTACATTTTATTTACATCACAGTAAATAAAAAATATGTTCAAGTGGGATAGGTAGTTAAATATCCTAAATAGACACTGATTAGAATTAAACACACTAACTAGACCTTAAGTAAGCTATACTTAAAAAGCTATTGATCATTATATTTTAAACTCTATTCTTTATAAATCTATTTTTAAAGTTATTCAGTTCACATAGTTGATGTTATGCACTTTACTACTCCTTTCCCTGCAATCTTAAGAATTCCTACCAAGTTGCAAATCTAAAGTATTTCATAAAGTGACAGTCTAAATTATCCAGGAACTCTAAAACAAATGAAAGTAAATTTCATCCCCTCCCCAGAAATTTAAATCATTAAGAAACAGATGTTTTACATTAACCATTTTTCTAGAGGTAAGATAAGTCATTCTTAAAGCAGAAAAAGTTGTTTTTATGTTGGTTGGTTGTGGCTCAAGTCATAGGAATTCTGAGAACTTGTCATAAGAAAGAGGGTAAAAAACAGTCACTGGTTACAACATAAAGAGATAGTGACCACTGGAAATATCCTAGTTATTTCCTGTGTGAAAGTGTGAAGTGCTAGTTGCTCAGTCCTGTCCTACTCTTTGAGACCCCTTGGACTGTAGACCCCCAGGCTTCTCTGTCCATGGGTTTTTCTAGGCAAGAATACTCGAGTAGGTTGCCATTTCCTTCTCCAAGTGATCTTCCTGACACAGGGTTCATTATAAAGAATGCTTTATAATTTACAATTAGGCATAAAGACCAAAGTTACCTAGGTTGAGGAAGGAAATGTTTCCTATTGGGCACCCAGAACACAACTGCACTGAGAGCCTGGCTCCCCCACATGAGCCTGGAGTGCAAGGACTTGGAGGGAAGTGCCAGGAGAGGTGGGCCAGGAACAAGTTACTGAGAGCTGCGAACTCAGGTTCAAGGAATTTAGATTTTATCCTGAGGACACTGAAGAAATGCTGAAGGCTTTATCCAAGGAGTAAACAAGGGCTGCTAGAGTAACTGAACTGAAATCAAGTGCTTCTCGTGGTATTTCCATTTACATTAAGCATTCAGTTCAGTTCAGTTCAGTTCAGTTGCTCAGTCGTGTCCGACTCTTTGCGACCCCATGATTAGCAGCATGCCAGGCCTCCCTGTCCATCACCAACTCCCGGAGTTTACTCAAACTCATGCCCATCGAGTCGGTGATGCCACCCAGCCATCTCATCCTCTGCCCCCTTCTCCTCCTGCCCCCAATCCCTCCCAGCATCAGGGTCTTTTCCTATGAGTCAGCTCTTCGCATGAGGTGGCCAAAATATTGGTGTTTCAGCTTCAGCATTAGTCCTTTCGATGAACACCCTGGACTGATCTCCTTTAGGATAGACTGGTTGGATCTCCTTGCAGTCCAAGGGACTCTCAAGAGTCTTCTCCAACACCATAGTTCAAAAGCATCAATTTTTCAGCACTCAGCTTTCTTCACAGTCCAACTCTCATATCCATACATGACCACTGGAAATACAATAGCCTTGACTAGATGGACCTTTGTTGGCAAAGTAATGTCTCTGCTTTTCAATAAGTATTAGACAGTACTAACTAGTGTAGAAAATTAGAGCCTGCTAAATGTCAGAGTGCCAAGCCACACTGCTTTTTAACAAGTGGAATATTTAACGCTTATATAATGCTTGATGTGTACCAGAACTTTTATACACCACTTTGTTGACATGAACTTAATCTTTACAGCTCTATTTGTATTCCCATTATACAGAACAGAATACATAGGCACAAGGAGATTTTCCAGCTTTCTAGGTTTTCAAGGTCACACAACTCTAAGTGGTTCAGCCAGATGCCAGAGTTTTTGCTCTTAAACCAGCGTCCCCCATTCCCTCTTAAAGTGGAATGCTGAATTCCTCAGTTAAAAGACCCTGGCTTTGAAATTGATTCTAATTTTTTACTAGATCAAATTATCTTGTTTCAGTTCCTATGTTTATAGCAACGATTTATCTAATCTATCCTACAGGATTTTTTATGAGATTCTCATGGAATGAGGCAGGTTAGCACATTTTGTAAACTATAAAGCATTATAATAACAAACTATATAAAACTAATTATAAAATATTTAATATTGCTATGTATATAAGGAGGGGAAAAATTGTTGGGAGAGTTTCTTTTTTTACTTTTTTTTTTCATTTATTTTTATTAGTTGGAGGCTAATTACTATACAATATTGTAGTTTCTGAATGGGATTATAAGTATACAGAGCTAGAGTGCAGCCTGGGCTGGGGATTGAGAATTGGGCTGCTTACACAAGAAAGCAAGAGAAACAATTTAAAAACTAAAATTTATGCAGCCTAAAATAAAAAAGAGGTAATGTGGAGGAAGGGATCTTTACCTTGTGCTAGTGGGCAATGGAGGGGAGATGTCAACATGGGGATCAGTCAGTGCTTAAGAGTCTGATGACAAGATCAAGTATTTTGTTTGGCAGTGGGGGGTGGAATTAGAAGGATGATTGCACATGTGAACAAACAGCCTCAGGACTCCACGTGAATTTTTGTAGGAACCTTTACTTTCCACTGTCTGTGATATGGGCCATTATATGGATGGCGAGGGCAAGAGACACTGGGTGTCTGGACTTCCCGTCAATAGTCTCCCCTTTTTAAGAGGAGTTGACAAGAGCAGAGCTGGAGTTGGACTGTCTGGGTTTGAACGCAGATTTCTACCATGCTAAGTCGCTTCAGTTGTGTCCAACTCTGTGACTCCAGGCTCCTCTCTCCTTGGGGTTCTCCAGGCAAGAATACTGGAGTGGGTTGCCATGCCTTCCTCCAAGGGATCTTTCCCACCCAGGGATCGAACCCATGTCTCTTTCTCTTTCTACTGCATCTCATTCTACCACTTTTGGATTTGTAAACTTGGGCAAGTTATTTAACTGTTCTGTCTCAGTTTCCTCATGTGTACAATAGGAATAATGATAATAATATTATAATACATATTTCCTAGGCTTGTTGTGAGAAAAATAAATCAGTATTCATGTAAACCACTTAAAACAATGTTTGGTATGTGGTATATCAATAGCATTAACTATAATTATTTTATGTAGGTGGGTGTACTTATGCATGCAGATATACATATACATTTCATAAAGAAATCAAAATACAATGCATTCTAAACTTTCTTATAGCTGTTTATGTTACCTATATAAAAAAGATAAGTCTTCACAGAATTGTATGAAAACCTTTATCAAAATGTGAAAGGTAGTGTTTTCAAATAGTATTTTAAACTCTGAATATAATCAAACAGATCAGAAAATTATATATTTCAAACCAAAATAAAGGTGGCAAACTACAGTGTCAGACATGTTTCAGGAAGCTTTTAAGTATTTAATTCTCTCAATTATCCACTTTCATAGTATTATAAAGGTCATTTAAAATATACATATTATATTAAATACATATATATAACTTTTATGCCAGTAGTAAATATCTAAACATTTGAAGATATCTCTTGATACGTCTGTGGCTAGTAAGGAACATGCTGATGTTTGGCAAAAACCAACACAATTCTGTAAAGCATTTATCCTTCAATTAAAAATAAATAAGTTTAAAATTTAAAAAAGAAGAAACGTAAAAAAAAAAAATTTTGACCTCTCCTTTAGAAATAATCAGGTAAAAGGCAACATTTACAACCATGATCTTTGAACTGATGATTTTTCCTTTGCTTCCTAACCAAACTCCAGTATTCAATATTAAATAATTAGCAAACCAGCTGAAAATTAGGACAACATCATGTGACTGATTTTTAGCTCTATGTAAAATTTGCATATGCAGTTCCTTTTATTAGATTGTTTTCCTGTCCCAGATTCCATTCCAATGCAAGGAAGACACTAATCTGAGATTCTGAAAACTTATCTTAAATAGCTCACATTTAGGAGTGGGGAAACCAAAGCAACTAACATTTGTTGTATACCTGTTTTGCTCTAGGAATTTTACTAAGCAACATACATTCTCTGCACTTATTTTCACAAGTGAAAATTGTTAACATTTAACTTTTAGTATGTGGAATCTGACATGGATAGTTCAAGAACACTCACTCATACATGGTCGGGCTTGTTTCGTGGTCTTCACATGTTCCCATTTTGTACTACCTGGTGAAACGCAGTTACTGCAAAGTTCATTAAAATTAAGTTGCAGGGCCCTCATGACATGGGTCACTTCCATGTCACTGAGAGAACAGCAAAGTATTCACTAAGTCCATACTTCTGCTACACCTGCAGAACTAACATTTTTTGTATTCCTTTCCTTAAGGATGATTCCTCACACAGTATAAACTTAAACCCATTAAACTGCTGCTCCAGATATTTCCTATATTCTACCGCTTACCTGGCAAGAAAAGCATTATCATAAATGGACTCTGCAGCATCCTAACCAGCCATAATCCCGCAACTTGCACATGTGTACTGGTCATCACTTAGAAAATTATCTCTGCTTGTCTCTTCTCCACAACAATTATGTGAAGCAGTACCATACAGCAGATAAAGGAACTGAGGCTAAATAAATAAATAAATAACAAAATAAGTGTCCACAGAATTCAGACAGTAAATGATGGAGATGAGAAAAAAAAAAAAAAAAACCCACAAAATACAAAAAACACAATCCCAAAACAAAACTAGTTTCTTTTTGAATTTCAAAGCCAGAAGTTTGGTTTTATATTTTCCTTTATGTTTCTGTAATTCCATGCCATTTAATCCTTTCCCTGCCTCGTTTTGCAGGCTTGAATAAAAAAAAAAAAAGGTGACTGCAAAACTGCCATATCAAATGGCTCTTTTGTTGCTACTTCCACCCCCACTTCCAGAAAAACCAAACATGATGTTTAAAATCCTTCAGACACAGCAGTTCTCAAATATTTCCCAGTTTTCTCAGAAGGCTGGTCGTACCTCCTTTAGGAGACTTCACGGCAGCATCACTACACTGCGTAGGGTCTAGAGAGAAGCAAGACCTCTGTCATCTTCCAAGCAATGGGGCAGTGGCCACACCTGTCCAGGCAGCACAGAGGTAAAAGCTACAACTTGGCTCAGAGATGGCCTGCTGCAGACTGCTGTGCTGAACTGCTGCCAGCGGGTCTACCTGCTGAGTTTGTCATTACACAGAAAAGACATTAACAAGCATCTTGGAGCAGGAAGAGACAGTCAGTGCAAAGTAAATAAGTGAATTCTGTGTGTGTGTCTGTGTGTCTGTGTGTCTGTGTGTCTTGCTTAGTCATGTCCGACTCTTTGCAACCCCATAGATTGTAGCAGTAGCACAAAATTGACCGATACCCTAAACTCCTGCACTTCTGACTTAAGAATCCTGCAAAAAATACACAACTTGGTTTGCTACAATCTACTCTCTAATTAACAACTATGTCCCGTGATTTATTTAACAGAAGACTATATTGTCTGATCACCCCTACTTCCTTGGAGGTATTGGAACTCACAGGCATGGATGAGCTAGTACTCCCTTATTTTGCTCTGACTTTGCATAAATGAAGTATCTGACAGTGGGGAGGGAAGGAAAGAGGGAGAGAGAAATAAAGAAAGGAGGAAAATGAGATAAAGAGAAACAGAGTGGGAAAGGGAAAAAGGAGATGTGACAGATGAAAATAAGAGTGTGAAATTATCATAGAAGAAAAAAGACATTACCCATCTCTGAATGAAAGAACAGACTGTATTTTCTCTAAATCTTCCAATACTTAGCCGGAAACATGTTTCCAAGTAGGAACATTTTCTCACAAAGCATATGCAAAACATTTCAACCCTCAGGTTTTGGCTCTTTGATTTCTTTCTTTTTCTTTTTTTTAAACAAGATCATTTACTTAACAAAGTTAGGAGCCCAGTTAGTTAGAACCAAAGATGTGTGTGATGGATGGAGAAGACAGCCTGGGCAATAGTCCAGCAACTGTAACAGAATTAGAATCATCACAGACACTTTAATCCCAATTATTTCATCTGTGGGGTGTTGAATGCCACAAGTATTTGGCATGACTCAACGAAACTGTGGAACTTACAGAGAAATAAAAGAAACAGAACTAAATGAATGGAATAAAATAAAGTTTTTTCTTTTTTCCATGAAGCTGAGATTTATATCTTCAGAGTCAGTAAAACAAATGTCAAAACGGAATGTGTATTTGTGTGTCTGTGTGTGTGTTTGCCTGCAAGTATGGTATTTTTTAGTTATAAAAAATAAAACCCAAGTACTTTTATTAATACCAAGCTCATAGTGATACCATCTAGACATCCCTCCCTACCCTTTCTTTTGAAAAGCTTCACCACAATCTTAACACAAACCCCACACATAGTCCATGTGCAGAAACCACTATCATCAGGCCAAGTTCCTGCACTCTGCTTAATAAATGCACAGCAATAAAGCCATGAACACTGAATCACTGCAATGCATGACCTAGGGTCAACTTCTGATCAATGAAGTTTTGTATATTCTAAGAGTTTAAGAATAGTTTAGATGATATTAATAAAGTACCACACACACTGATCAGAGACTAAAGGCTGTGGAATCTACAGCGGAAAAAAAAAAAAAAAAAAAAACCTAGAATAAAGCCTGTCAATGAGACCTTAAAAACAAAAGTCACACACATTTTTAAAAGGATATCTGAGCATTTTTTAAATGACAGAAAGGTCTCTATATGTTTTCTTTAAATTGCTAAAAATTAAAAAATCATTAAAAGTTATACCAACAAAAAATGGTAGCTGGTAATAAAAGTCATCATGCTATGCCTCAGAGTTTTCAAAAACTCCAAGTAGTGCACTTACTAAATTACAGTTTTATTTTATAGCTTTGCAACACATGGAATTCTCATTAGAGATACTAGACAACAAACTCGAACTTTTAGAAAAAAAAAAAATGAAAGATCATAAATTCCCACGTTTCACCGGACAGTTCTTATGTACCTTGCAGTGTTTCTTTTTATTTACTTTTTGCTTTACAGTAACATTATTCAGGCTAAGAAATTTTTAAGATGATAATGAAATAAGTTAAAAGGGAATTTTAAAATCTCTGTTTCTCATGAGATTTATTGACCAGAATTATGTTTTAAGTCATTAAGTGTTTTCTACTGTTGTTTTAATATGAATTTTAAATTGAAGCCTTTTCTTATTTTATGCGACAAGAATGAGGGAAATGAACAAAACCTATACACATGAAACTACAGTGTCAAAAGAAAAATGTAAATTCCAATTGAATTCTAATACACAGGAATACCTGTACTACTATTTGTAATCTGATTTATAAATAGCTATTTCTACTACAATTTATGACATCAGATCCTACTATTTCTGTGGAAAGTTCTCTGTTACAACACCTTGTATATGTTACCAAAATGTATCATAAAAAAATGAGCTGTTGTCCAAAATTTGGATTTAAAATTCTTAAACCATTTTTCTTATTCAAAAGTCAATTTTCGTCTTGTTCAAACACTTTAAAATCTATTTCATTAACTCTGAATAAACAAACGTCCAGAGAGTCAGAAACTAAAACAGGAAAAGTAAACATATGATAAAGGGAGACCCCCTAAGTATTCTTGCTATTTTGGAAGTTAAAAAACAAATATTTAAAAATGGGTCATTGACATTTTGATTTAAACATTTTCAATAGAACCAATAATTCAGTTAAGATTTTCACACTGAATAATTATCAAATCTTCCAGTTTTCTAATTCCTATATAATAATACTTTGAAAAGCATTATGAACAGATCAGAGAATCTCCAGTTATTCATTCCTATATTAAATATATCTTACTGAATAAATTTATTTTGTTTACTATTTGAAAGTTATGTTTTATTAAACTTTTTGTAAAAATATGAACTTTTAAATTTATCTACTTATTTACTAAATCTATTTATTTTAAAAAAATAAAATTATTTTTTTAGCAATCTTTGTACACATGTACAGAAGTGTAAGTTTACCATTTAGTCTGTGATAGAATATATGATACATTTTTCAATGTTAATTAAAAATACCGTTAGGAGTGTTTATGTACACAACAGATTAGGATAACACCTTTGAAGAAATCACTATCTATCCAACTGATTATATACATTTTGATTAAAGGACTAAATATGCATTTACCCAGTAGAGCATACCAGTAGGAACTACTCTCTATAGATAAATACTGACTGGCCAGAGATACTAGAACAGCAAAAATCACTGAATTTCTATTGTGACAATTTACATTTTTAGCTCTCACATTGCTTTATTGCTTTTATAGTTAATATCACTGTTTCTGGAAAGAAAACAAAAGGACAAATACTGCAATCAATTTTTGATGATTTACAAGCAAGAGTGAATATTGGAACGCCAGTTAATTTTGTTGCTTCATGAAAACTATAGCAAAAGTATTTTAAGATTACTAAAAATATCATAATCATCTTTGAATGATAACATCTTTGCTAACTTAAGTTCAAGTTATTCATTAATAAAATGAAATATATCTGCTAATTTAAATTGAAAAAATAAAGTATAAAGAATCATCAACAATTTTTACAGCAGTTTTTTCTTTAAGATATTAAGAACATATTTTTTTAAAAAAAGAACATTTGACTCATAAAAGGAAAAATAGCTATAGTTAATTAATACAATCATGTACATCATATCCTATTTTTATAGTCAAAGGTAAAAAGGTTTCTTCCAAATGAAAGAGAAATAAATTGGTCACTCAAGCAGATACCTAAAAAAGGCACACCAAACAAAAGAGATTCAAGTGGTCAAGTCAATCAACAAAAGTGTAGTGAAAATAACTAAAGCACTGACATTTTCTCTGCAGTAGCAACAATGAATAAAGTCTAATGTTTAGTTAAATGTTTCGGGATTGTTTTGTATATAAATAGCTATATCACCTCATTTTGATATTTCATGTAGAAAACGCCAAAGGATCACATTTTGTAAAGCAGAATGTTAATAATATAAATAATGGCAATTAACACATTTCTAAGCATAAAAAAAAAAATGGAATCTTCTTCCCATACCAACTATACCCTACGTGGACTTAGATAAAGAACTAATAATATTTACAAATGACAATATTATAATAAAAATAGTTTCAATCAAAGGAGAACTCCCATTAGAAATGCAGAAATTGTTCAACCTTTTCCCCGCCTTATATGAGGATATGAAATCCTCTTACATGTCACCCTGACACCCAAGAAGATCTTTGTCTACCTCAAAATAAGGCTTAAAATTTCAAGACCCAACCTTCTGCTCCCTATTCAAGGTTTATAAAGCAAAAAGTCCAAACTCTACACTGTGCCTTCCTAGTTCCAACAATCTGTGATTCAAACAGGGGTAAAGGCTCTCTTTTTTCCTTCAGCAGCATCCTGGTGAGGGAATAATTTTACTGTGGTTTTTCTGTGGGGTCCTGCCTCTTTATCTAAAAGGAAATGAATTACAACCGGATGACAAGACCACACAACAAAGCCATTTAGTTTTACAAATCTATTATGTCATCCAATCGTTTTATGGGCCTGGTCCTATTAGAAACCAAGAAAAAACCCTCAAACAAACTTTCTTCCTTTTCTTTTTTTCCATTGAAAGCATCTACAATTTTATGACTGTTTTTCAAACAGTTCAGCACCCCCCCTCAATTTTTCCCCTCATGTGGTGGTTTTTTTTTTTTCCTCCCTCAGAGTCCCTCCATCCCACTTCCTCAAACATACAAAACATTTAGAGACAAGAAACTGGACTTTTCAAATACAAACTGCTGACAACTGTCAGAAGCACTTTACTGGGACATTACTAACTGTAGCTTCAATGAATTAAGCTTGATTCACTGCGGGTGAATCATTTTCAATGCAGAGCTGTTCGCAGTAATTGGCCAAGAAACCCTGCTGCGAAAAGCACTTGTCAAATAATGCTTGTTTACAAATATATCTCCCAACAGCAAAAAGTGGCAGTTACTGGATAAGTTCAAGGCCACCTCCAATATTCATAACAGTGGACATGCTTCCTTTACTTACTAAATCTATTAAATTTTTCACTTGTTGATACACTTGCTAATATTTGTCCTGCCTGATCAATCTTAGAGAAATGTTTTGCCTTATATATGCCTCTGAATTATTCTACAATAAAAGTCTTGTGTATTATACTGTAGCTCAAAGGTTTCTTCCACATGTATTCATGCCTAACACGTGTAGTAAGATATATTTACCGTATCCTAGAGTTCAGGCTAAAGAGTAAATTTTCCTCTTATTTCTATTACCCAGTGTATTTTAACATTTATTTCATATCAGTCCAAGATTCTAGATATACATTTGACTTTTTCTGCTCAATTTTGCTTATTTCTGTCAACCAAACTTAAATTTTAAACATGACTGGAGTACCAATTATAAAAGTAAACTTCCATTTATTTCTACCTGACTTGAATTTTTTTCATCACATAACAGGAGCATTTGTAACATACACATATATAATGGATATGTACACTACAGTCTGAGAAGTCACAAAGCATCTATAGGTTGCAGAAAGCACAGTACAGAACAAGTTTTTAAAGGAGTCAGTGCACACAGAAAATCTTTCTTTCAAAGTTCCTTCAGAAACAATCAAAAGCCAACTTGAAAACTCCAATCTGAATCTTTAAATAAATAAACTGCTGCTACAAATATCTTATATTCTTGTTCTTTGATTAGAATAGCAGCACCATGGAGAAACAAAAAGGACATATGAATAAATAGCAAAGGTCTGGCATTACACTAACAGAATACTGTTGGGCAGAGAAGGGATGTAGCAGATGAAACATACAAATATATACATACATACATATATATATATGTACATGTAAAATAGTAAAATTTTATTTCTAATTATGTAAAATAGTGTAGTTACAAATGTGCCCCAAACAACAGACATGCTTTTATTTCTAGTGTCTTCAAAACACTGGTTGGTGAAGTACCACTCACTGTTGGTTAGACCCCCGCAATCCCCATCTCACTGAAGCCCAAGTTTTGCTGTTCCACTCGCTGGGGAAGGACAGCACAACCTGCGGGTATTAAGTCCGTGATATCAGCCAGTCTACCTTCCACAAGACTCCAGGTCCTCTTACAACACCACAGGAGACCCCGCTTCCCTCCATTTCCTTTGGCCTCCTCTCTCTGCAGTCTGGACCCTTATTCCCACTTAGCGCCACCCTCCCTGAGACTTCATTTCTTCCCTTTCCCTAACCAAGAGCTACCACTCCTTTACACCTCTGCATAAGCCCCTTCCCTCATCATACCTAAGGGGGATAAAGGAAGAAAGAAACGTAACGAGAACACACGAAAGAATAAAATGATATTACTATTACTCTTTAAATCCAAACCAGGTTGCCCCTTTCAATAGATAAGACACTTAATAAAAGGACTCCTAACCCTGTCATAATTCTCCGGGCTTCTAACACATAAGGACACGACTTCAGAAAACACTTTTTCAACTTTACAAAGGAGGTTAAAAATGCAGACTGCTTGTGTTAAGCATGTGGTACTGTAGGCAGGTAAGTAGATGGGTAGGTAGGCAGATAGACGGATGGATAGATAGATAGATCGAGCTACATATAACCCCTAAATCAGATTTTTTAAAACAAATTTGGAGGGTAAAGACAGAAGCTCAGGGGGTGGGGAGAGGAGTATCGATCCTTCCTGTTTTTCACAGGGTTCCTAGGGAGCTGGCAGCGCTCCGAGACCGGCTCAGACCCTTCCCTACAGCCAAGGCACAGACAACCCGCGCAAGTCACGAGGACACACACGACCCCGCCGCTGCTGCTCCATCTTTCCGGCCCCGCGTCCCCTGCCCCACGAGTGGAAGGAAATTTTTAAGGTTCTGTGCCTCACTCGAGGCATCCGGGGCTCCAAATCGAAACCCCAACCTTCCCGCCGAGGTGGTAGGTTTTTGATGTTTTCGTGGTGGAGCTGACCACCCAGACCCCATCTTCTCGTAACCCACATGGGATCGAGATGCTGCCCCCACCTTGGAGGGCTGCGCGGTCCGGGCGCGGGAGAGGACCCGGAGGCCGAGGGCGGCGAGCCGAGCGGCTTGAGCCCAGATCCGGGAGCCAGGAGTGCCGCGCAGGTGCCGCTCCCGTGCCGGCCCTACTCTCCGCGTGCAAGGCGGGGACAGTCTTCTGGGTCCGGAGCACGGGATGGGGATAGGGGAGAGAGCTGGGGACTCTAGGATCCCGAACGGAGCTTTTCCCTTTCGGAAACGTGGGGGAGACCCGATTCGGTGGGTTCCAGCATCACCTTCCAGGCGGCGACACTCCCCTCCCCCGAACCCTCCGCCTCCCGCAGCATCCCACCTCCCAGACTTCTTTCCATTTCGTCTGGGTGATCACACGACCCCCAAAGTGCGGCACACCCCCACAGTGTGAGGCGCTGTCCGTCCTTCTCCATCCCCCCTCCAGCGAGAAATAAAAGCTCTTACCACCCACCCTAGAATAGCAGCTGGCGATGCCCTAAATAACAGCTCCCAGAAGGCACTTTACCCCAAAATAAAACCATCCAGCCACCCCCACCAGGTTCCCCCACCACGTTCCCCATCCTCAGCCCCAAATAACGGTTTCTAAAAGCCCCACCGCTCCCGAGATCCCCGTCACTGCGCTTCAAACAGTTCCCACTCCTAAAAGCCCGAAATGCCACTTCCCCACGCGTTTCAAGTGGGACCCAGCCGCACCCAGCCTCCCGGCGCGGGTCGCGGAGCCTTCCATCCTTCTGGCTTCCAACTTCCCAGCCCCCCGAATCAGCCCAGGTCCGCAGGCAGGTTCCGCGCAGAGCGCTCCGCGGCTAAAGTCAAACAATGCGAGTGGAGACCGCTGGGCACCGGAGGGAAAAGGCTAAGCGAGAGCGGACGGCCCATGCCAGCTCCGGAAGAGGGGTGCGATTTCGGCCGCGGCGGCCGCGTCCAGCCCGCCAGGACCCGCGCAGCCAGGCCCCGCCTCGCCCCTCCGCCCCGGGTCGCCGCGGTCCCCACCCCCACGGCTCTACCTTCGTTGCTGGGGCTGGCCAGGAGGGTCCGGAGCGCGGCGCACAGGAGAAGGCAGGTCCAGAGGGGCGCCCTGCGAGGCGCGGAGGAGCAGCCGGCCAGGGACGCAGGGGTGCTGGGGGGCCGCCGGCGTCCCGCGCCCCGGGGCCCCGAGCCCCGCATCTTGTCCTCGCCGCCTCCGCCGCCGCTGTCCCGCGCCGCTCAGTCCACGGCTCTCGCCTTGCGGAGGGCGCGAGAGAGGCTCCCGGTTCCTCCCGGTTCCCCGCAGGCTCCTTCACCTTCGGGCCCGCGGCTCGCCCCAGTGCGGGGACCGCGGGGCTTCCCGGACGGCTGAAGTTTGCTTCCGGAGCCCCACACCCTCCTCTCCGCTGGGGTTAAATGAAATACTAGTGACGGCGGACAGTGCGATTCGGGACAGGACTCGAGGGTGTCGAGAAGGTCCCGCGTCCCGTTCCGTGCCTCTTTATCGACTTTTAAGGATGGAGGTCTTGGAAATGCCACTGGAGGGAGAGGAGGGGGAGATAAAAGCTCCTTTTTCAGTCTTCAGGGCTGAAATGGACGAAGGTGAGGAAGACAAGTCATCTTAAGTCAAGAAGAAATTCTCGATAAAAAGAGGAGAAAAAAAGCAGGGTGGCTAAGGAGGAAGGAAGAGGAGTTGGGGAAAAAACAGGGTGGGGGAAAGACGAGCAAGGCGAGCGGAGGAAAAGATCCGGAGAGTTCAAAGACGCCCGCAGAAGGAAAGAGCTGCGGGCTGAGCACCGACGAGCGAGGGGCCGGCGGCAGCGGCGGCCCGGAGCCCGGGGGCTCCCGCGGCTCGGGGAGGAGGCGGCGTGTGCGCGGCCAGGCTGGCGAGCTCGGAACTGCACCGCCACAGCGCGCTCCTGCTGAGTCTGGAGCTCCGGCGTCTCCTCGGCCTCCCGCTCTGCGCCCGCCACCCTCCTCCCGCCTCCGCCTCCTCCTCCCGGCTCCCCCGCCCGCGGCGGCTCGCAGCCTCGCCAGTGAGAATCTACTGTAAGCGCGAGTTGCTCAGACAGAGTCCCACACCCGCGGAGGGAAGTGATCTGGCGGCTGCCGCGGCGAGTGTTGCCCAGCGGTGTCCGGGAGAGGCGCGTCTTCCTCCGCGGATAATTAGGGCGAAGAATTCTCCTGACGACGCCTGCGAAGACCCGGGCTCCCGGGAGGCTGAAGGGAAACCAGCCCCAGTTCAGCAGGCAGCCTTCCGAGGAGCGGGGCCCCGGGTTTGGCCGCCCGCCTGCTGCCCACCGCAGGCTTGTGGCATCAACAACCTTGTCACAGCGCCCAGCATTCCTAGGCTCAGCGAGTCCGTGGCTAGTTTATTTAACACCCTTAACCGCTTACTGCTACGGACCCGCTCTATTCTTTCAATACTTTGGCGGCTGGAATGAGATAATTAGTCAACGTTTTCTTCCAAGTAAATGGCAGACTGTCCAAATACAGAGACGGTAGCTACGATTGAGATTTCAGGGAGGCAAGGAATTTGGCGATTGAGAATTGTGGTGTGCCGCGTACTTTAAGAAGTGATGATTTAATTCATCAGTCTCACTGATGGACTGTTTTATGTTTTAGAAATTATATGATATGCAGATTTATGAAATTAATTCCAGTGAAATTAATTTCCTGTGTTCTGCTGCATTGAGACACAAATAATTCAGAAAAACTGTTGAAAACAATCAACTTTCCATGTTTCATCTCCATTATGTCTACTCTTGCTTTATTTTTCTTCAATTTTCTCATTAATTTTTTTCAAAAAGGTCCATCTGAACAGCAGTTCTAGTATACTAGCATTAAAAAAAGACTGCAAATAAAACTTCTACAAAAAAGTGTGATTTTAGAAGGAAAGATATCTCATTTAATTTGGTGCATAGTAACTACTGTAAAGACTGGGTTTTCACCCACACCCAAAAAAGGCAGGTCTGCTCATCAACTTTAATATCCAGCGCCTTGTTTGTATTCACAATAAATTTCTCATAATGATTAGCTGATGGCATTTGTTTTTTGTTTAAATACTTGCAATAAAGATGAAAGAATAAAGCAGCGGTGATGCAATTTTGGAAAGAGGTGGAAGCTCATCTTCAATTATTTTTTCCCCTGAAATGTTTTGGCACCAGAAATCTAAAAACAGCTTCTTTCTATTAAAACGTTCTCCAAATGATTGAAGCAAATTTAGAGGAATGTCAGTGATTCATTCTTTCAGTTGGGCAAAAAGCTTCACAGTGAGATGCAAAGTTAAAGTCTCTGTTTGTATCTGAAGACCATTGAGAATGTAAGCTTCTCCCCCTAAATTTATAGTTGAGCTATTTAAAAATATCCAAACAGACTATCAAGGAAGTTATCTAAAGTCAGTGAACACATAATAATGCTGTGCGTGAAACATAGGCACTTGAATGGGCCTTTGAGCTTGTTTCACTTCTTCAGGACTTGTATCCAGTAAAATGAGGGATTTGGAGAAGATGATCTTCAAGTTCTCTTCTCTTCCTTTGTCCTTTATCTTCTCTTTTTCTATTCTTGGCATTTCTGTTACTATTCTGTTCATCTGCCTCCACTTATTTACCTTTGGCTGAAAATTACCAATTTTTTTCAGCCTTTCTTTGAAAACCTTCTACTCCAAAGAGCTTAAACAAATTTTCTATTTTATTTTACACTAAAATTTTCAATTCAATATTCCCTAAAATGTCTCATGCTTCTCTGCTTTTACATCTGGCACTCCATTCTACAGAATCCTAAAAATGTTTAACACTTCCCCAACCTCTTCCCCTCACATACATCTCTCATCTAAAACCCTACTCAGTTCAAAGAGAGTCAAACATTCAAGACTGATGTTTTCTCTTCTAAGAGAGAAATGATTTGATTTTCCTCCCCCAAATATCCATAGCTTATGTTTTATGTCAGTCAACACAGTGACAATACTTCCTGAATGAAAAACCGGAACAAATTATTCAAGTATTCAATATATATATTTTGATAAAGAGAGTTTAGATTAGGTATGCCAAAGAAAACCTGAGACATTGTTCCCTAAGGTGGGAATTATGCTATCTTCTCCTTAAGGGGCTGACAATACAGAATGCGAAATCCTTTGTATTCTCTACCTTAAATAGCAGCCATCTTTCTCATGATTGTTTAATAATATTTATTACATATCTTTGAAAGAATGAACAGCTGTAACATGAACCCCAGTGACAGAAATGAAAGCCATTTTTTTGTCTAATGAAGGTTAATCAGAGAAGACAATGAGAGTGCTTTCTCTTGGGCCTCAATCTCAAAGGAAATCTTATATTTGAGAATGTATTGATTTCTTCACTTAGAAATACTCAGCATACTTACATTGAATGATGACACTGCATGAAAATTAGTTAGTTTTTTTTTTTTTTTTTTACTTCATACAACTGCTTTGCACAAGAAAGCCAATGATATTTGCATTTCTCATTGTTCTGGATAACTGCTATGGCCTCTAAATGGTGAAAGTAACTGATGTCAACCCAGATCGCTGCTTGGATCTGACTTTTGGTCTAAGCTTCCATGAAAGAAAAAAAAAAAAAAAGATGTCCAGAATGACCTTAACATGACATGCTGAATGGTTCAGTTCAGTTCAGTTGAGTTGCTCAGTTGTGTCCGATTCTTTGCGAACCCATGAACCACAGCACACCAGGCCTCCCTGTCCATCACCAACTCCTGGAATCCACCCAAACCCATGTCCATTGATGCAGTGATGCCATCCAACGATCTTATCCTCTGTCGTCCCCTGCTCCTCCTGCCCTCAATCTTTCCCAGCATCAGGGCCTTTTCCAATGACTCAGTTCTTTGCATCAGGTGGCTAAAGTATTGGAGTTTCGACTTCAACATCAGTCCTTCCAATGAACACCCAGGACTGATCTCCTTTAAGATGGACTGTTTGGATCTCCTTGCAGTCCAAGGGACTCTAAAGAGTCTTCTCCAACACCACAGTTCAAAAGCATCAAATCTTTGGTGCTCAGCTTTCTTTATAGTCCAACTCTCACATCCATACATGACTAGTGGAAAAACCGTAGTCTTGACTAGATGGACATTTGTTGCCAAAGTGATGTCTCTGCTTTTTAATATGCTGTCTTTGCTGGTCATAACTTCCCTTCCAAGGAGTAAGTGTCTTTAATTTCATAGCTGTAATGATCTGCAGTGATTTTGGAGCCCAGAAAAATAAAGTGAGCCAGTTTCCACTGTTTCCCCATCTATTTGCCATGAAGTGATGGGACCGGATGCCATGATCTGTTTTCTGAATGTTGAGCTTTAGGCCACTTTTTCACTCTCCTCTTTCACTTTCATCAAGAGGCTTTTTAGTTCCTCTTCACTCTCTGCCATAAGGGTGGTGTCATCTGCATATCTGAGGTTATTGATATTTCTCCCAGCAACCTTGATTCTAGCTTGTGCTTCCTCCAGCCCACCATTTCTCGTGATGTACTCTGCATATAAGTTAAATAAGCAGGGTGACAATATACAGCCTTGACGTACTCCTTTTCCCGATTTGGAACCAGTCTGTTATTCCATTTCCAGTTCTAATTGTTGCTTCCTGACCATCTCCTTCAGAATTTTCCGCAGTTTATTGTGGTCCACACAGTCAAAGGCTTTGGCATAGTCAATAAAACAGAAATAGATGTTTTTCTGGAACTCTCTTGCTTTTTTGATGATCCAGCAGATGTTGGCAATTTGATCTCTGGTTCCTCTGCCTTTTGTAAAACCAACTTGAACACCTGGAAGTTCATGGTTCACGTATTGCTGAAGCCTGGCTTGGAGAATTTTGAGCATTACTTTGCTAGCGTGTGAGATGAGTGCCATTATGCAGTAGTTTGAGCATTCTTTGGCATTGCCTAAAAGTGAAAGTTGCATCTGACTCTTTGTGACCCCATGGACTATATAGTCCATGGAATTCTCCAGGCCAGAATACTGGAGTGAATAGCCTTTCCCTTCTCCAGGGGATCGTCCCAACCCAGAGATGGAGCCCAGATCTTGTGCATTGCAGGTGGATTCTTTACCAGCTGAGCAACCAGGGAAGCCCAAGAATACTGGAGTGGGTAGGCTATCTCTTCTCCAGTGGATCTTGGTGACCCAGGTTTCAAATAGGGACTTCCTGCATTGCAGGTGGAATTTTCACCAACTGAGCTAGTGAAGCCTATAGTTACTATAGGTGAAGGTACTATAGTTAAATTCAATGTATTAATAAACCTGAATATATCTTCACTGCATTCAAGGTACAAGAACAGAAACAATTTTAATAAGCAGACTTGCTAGTATTTACTGATAATTTGTTATGATAAAGCATCATGTGATGTTTTACATTAATTATTTTACTTAATGCTAACACTCTATCATGCCTATATTAGTCCCATGTTGATGAAGTCAAAACTAACAGAATGAAGTAAACAACCTAGGTAGTCCAACAACTGGTAAGATGTGGTAATTTTAACTCATGGCAGTGACTCTGTGTGAGAAAAATGTAATGTCATACAAGTAAAGAATCAATTTGATAACCATTTGATCAGGAAAAAAAGAGGACTACCCAAGAATTCTGCATTAATGGAAACAATTAATACATAAAAATATTCCAGTTTTCAGGTTTGTTTGAATCTAAAATGAATTAGCCAAATAGGCCAGATAGATAAATAGGAGAAAACAAGAAAGGCAGGATCCTAAATGAGCACTATGTGGAGAAAAAGACTGTCTCATGTACAGAAAAACATATACACAACTTGTATGTATACAGTGGAGAGAATGGACCAAATCAAGAAAATAACAAGACTGAGATATGCCATCTTTGCCAAATGGCAGGAAGCTCATGTAAACCATGGTAGAAAACACAAGCAGCAGTGTTTATAAAAATAATCTAAACAAAATTTCATAAACCAAAGACGTGTTTCCTAAAATATTATGTAATCTTAGCAATTTTTTACATGATTTTTAAAATATTTTTATCACTTAGCTATATCCTTTCTTTGGAACAATTTGGGGGAAAAAAGGTAAAGTAAAATTTAACCCTTGGTAGATTTTAAATATGAAATTCTAAGATTTAGAAACATATTAGAAACTCTAATGAAGCTATAAGATACTCAAATGAAGTTACTTTTTGAGATCCATAAATTCCTGAAAAGGATAGATATATGGTGATGTCAGTTATTTTGATGCCAAAGATAAAACTTGATTAAAATATATTTAGGCAATGAATAATATCTCTTGAAGTTCACAACCAAATTAATGCTAATATATTCATTGTTTTATGTTACATTTCAATCTAATTAACATAAGAGAAACTTTTTTTTAAGATTTTTTAAGGTCCTAGAATCCCTTTTCTCTATTAATGACCCAAAGTTTTATCTAACAAAGTTAGATTTAATTTTATTTAAATCTATTTGATTATCAGTTGGGTGTTTGGTTTTTAAAATGAATTAATAGTATTTTAATTCATTTAAGTGTAAATATATGTTATTTCTTTTCTTAGTACTGCATTAAATCATGACTCATCAGAAACGTCACTTATTATACAGGTTCAAATCATAATCAGCACTCATTATGTTCCCACAGAAAAATGAACATGGAGAACAGAAAATATTCCAGTATTTTTCAGTGTTAACAGAGGGTCTCGTAATGAAAGAATAAGGAACAAGATATTCAAATAAATCATAGGGATTCCAAAGAGCTACCAATTCTTATTGTTGGCGGTGGTTGGCTTTTACTCGAAGGTTTCCCAGACCGCAGTGTACTAGGGAGGCCAGGGCTGCTGAAGTTGATGAGGAGCCACACTGATTGCCTCCAGCATCTTGGATAACTGGCGTCATATGAAGACACAGACGCTGAAATAACAAGGACTCTCGAGGGCTGAAGAAGTAGGAAGGTGTGCTCCGGAAAGTTACAAGCTTGAAAATTCCACTTTTCTAATCACCTTCTGGACTCCAGAAATCTTTGCTGATATGTGAAAAATAAGCTGTATTATTTTTCATATTCAGAGAAATGTTTTTATTAAATTCAATGCATATACTGACTTGAAATTCATAATAATCCACTCATATGAGAACATATTTTATAATATAATTAACTATAGTTTGCTGGGGGGAAAATTAATATAATTGCTCAATAGCATAAGTAAATAACGGGTACCTTTGCAACAAGGCTTTTGTTGACTGTCCATGGAAGAGGTGCCTAGGTAAAATGGGTATTGATAATCTCAAGTACTCACTCTCATACTCTACTGGTGAGAAGTGAATCCAGAATGTCTTTTATAGGGTGGTTACACAATTTTATTGTGGCCTTTAAAATCTGGGTAGCATTACATTCAACAATTATACTTCTTAAACTTTAAGGAAATGTATTAATTTAAATGGAATAAATGATTAAACAAAGTTATTTTTAATGTATAAAAATAAAAATACTTATGTTCAATAAAAAATGCTAAATGCATCTGTATAATAAAATACTATGGATCCATTTAAATGATTGGAAGAATATCTATGTACATCAAAAAGATAGTATAGTTGAAGTTATAAAGGCATATACAAAGTATTTTTTCAATATTATAAGATATGTCCCATTAATGATATTTGTATATGACTGGTGAGATAATTTATACCTTTTCATTTTTTTTTTGTACCAATAGCATTTATTATTGGGCAGCAAGTGAAAAATTGAAGTAAAACTTTCTGGAAGGAAATGTGTATGCACCTACACACACACACACACACACACACACACACACACACACACACACACACATACACACACACATAGAAAGAAAAAATAAAAGAGGACAAATAGGAATAGAAAATTGAAATATGGGGATAATGAGTAAACTTATACTACAATACCATAAGTTCTATAATAAAGTTATTTCAGTTAGTCCCTGCTGCTGCTGCTGCTAAATCGCTTCAGTCGTGTCTGATTCTGTGTGACCCCATAGACGGCAGCCCACAAGGCTCCCCTGTCCTTGGGATTCTCCAGGCAAGAACACTGGAGTGGATTGCCATTTCCTTCTCCGAGTTAGCCCCTACCCCTATTCTATTCTAGTTAGGGGTGATCATTTGTTTGATTTAATTATTCTCTGGCATGTCCACAATATTTCTGAGTATTCTGACAATTCTGGAAGGCATAATTTCCATGATGTTAGCTGTTTCAATCCATTTCCTGATTGAATCTCCAGCGCCCCCACTTGGTTGATGGCAGTTCTGTTCATCTTTTCTTTCCACCTGGTTTACTTCATTAGAGGTTAGAACTGGACATGGAACCACAGACTGGTTCCAAACAGGGAAAGGAGTGTGTCAAGGCTGTATTTTGTCACCCTGCTTATTTAACTTATGTGCAGAGTACATCATGAGAAACGCTGGGCTGGATGAAGCACAAACTGGAATCAAGATTGCCACGAGAAAGACCAATAACCTCAAATATGCAGATGACACCACCCTTACGGCAGAAAGTGAAGAAGAACTAAAGAGCCACTTGATGAAAGTGAAAGAGGAGAGTGAAAAAGTTGGCTTAAAGCTCAACATTCAAAAAACTAAGATCATGGCATCTGGTCCCATCACTTCATGGCAAATAGATCGGGAAACAGTGGGAACAGTGACAGACTTTATTTTGGGGGGCTCCAAAATCACTACAAATGGTGACAGCAGCCATGAAATTAAAAGATGTTTGCTCCTTGGAAGAAATGCTGACCAACTTAGACAGCATATTAAAAAGCAGAGACATTACTTTTCCAACAAAGGTCCGTCTAGTCAAGGCTATGGTTTTTCCAGTAGTCATGTATAGATGTGAGAATTGGACTATAAAGAAAGCTCTAAAAAGAAAAGAAAAGAAAGAAAACCTGAGTGCCGAAGAATTGGTGCTTTTGAACTTCGGTGTTGGAGAAAACTCTTGAGAGTCCCTTGGACTGTAAGGAGATCCAACCAGTCCATCCTAAAGTAAATCAGTTCTGAATATTCATTGAAAGAACTCATGCTGAAGATGAAGCTCCAGTAGTTTTACCACCTGATGTGAAGAGCTGACTCATTTGAAAAGGCCCTGATGCTGTGAAAGATTGAAGGCAGGAGGAGAAGGGGATGGCAGAGGATGAGATGACTGGATGGCATCACTGACTCAATGGACATGAGTTTGAGTAAACTCCAGGAGTTGGTGATGGACAGGGAGGCCTGGCGTGCTGCAGTCCATGAGGTCTCAAAGAGTCGGATATGACTGAGCAACTGAACTGAACTGAACTTACTTCACCATTGGCAACATCACTCTAGCTGTGCTATAAAATGTGTAGCTTTGAATAGCTAATTTTCTTAAAATATGTGAAAAGTAAGATTTTTTCACAGAATCAAATAAAATTGGTATTTTACCTCAATGTCCTAAGTTTGTATGGCCTGAAATATCACAAAATTTCTCTAGAGCTATACTTTTCATCAAATTCTTTCTGTGTGTCTATTTTGCTGGCTTCCTTCTTTCCACTCTGCTTCATCTTTTCTTTTTTCAAGCACCTAAACTTCCATTTTTTTTCAGCTAAGGTGAGCATTCTTTCAGCTTAGGAGAACACTCCCAAAGTCATTTTCTTCAGTCCATTTTATGCCACATTCTCAAAAAAATCCAAGAGCTTTCCCTAGTTATATTGGCTCGAAATGGAGCCAACTTTTGAGGTAACCCTTTTCCTTCATGTTTCCTTCATGTTAGTTTTATAAACTTTTATAAAAACATTAAGCTATGAGGATATATTACTTGTAGTATCTAGTTTAAAGTGGCAAAAAGACATAAGGTAAATATGAAAATGTTTGTGATAGTTTGTAGTAAAACTAGTTGATTCCATTAAAGGGCTTTTAGGCTAAAATTGAAAATAGACTTAACTGTCAGTACCAATGGCCTCTGAGAAAGCAAGTGACTCGTCAGAAGGACTAAGCAGGAGCATACATCACAAATCAAACCCTTGGTTTAGAATTCATCAATAGTTTTTACTCTTAAGACTGAATTTGTTTATTAAATAGGAATTTTAAAAATATGAAAACATATATATTTATTCATTTGGCATAATTTCCCTGAGATTCATCCAAGTTGTTAGTATTTCAATAGCTCATTCCCTTCAATTGCTTAGTATTATTCTGTGGTATAGATATACCACAGTTTGCTTAACCATTCAGTCTTTGAAGGAAGGACAGATGAGTGGTTTCCAGCTTTGGGCCACTACAAATAAAGCTGCTATGAAAATTTGTGTACAAGTTCCTGTGTGAAAATAAGTTTTACATCTTTGGAGTAAATGCTCGTGAGTGTAATTGTTGAGCCATATGCTATTCCATGTTTATCATTATTTTTTAAAGATATGTAGTTTAAAGTCACTCCCATTGCACCTCCAACTTATTGACCAAAAACAAGATAAACAATAGGCAATTGTATAATAAATCTCTATAAGAAGAATTATATTCAACATGTAGACAAAACAGCAAGTGAAATAATCACTAGAATATGAAATAGAAAAGTATACTTGTAGGAAAATTTTTAGAAAATTTATGAATATCTCGATATACAAATTCTACAATAACTTTCTTCTATTTAAACTTTAAGTATTATGATAATAGATAACTATTTTAATGAAGTAATAGTCACACAATTGTTTACTTCCTTGATTATTCAAAATACATTCTTCAATTCCTTTTAAAAAATTTTAGACTCTCAATACATATTCCAGTACCTGAATGAGTAAATCATATCACTTTGTCCCAAACTGACATTTCAAAAGATGAGTTCAAATACATTTGCAGAGATATTTTTGAGTTCATTCAAGCTGAGTAGTACTTCTTATCTTTTCAAATGTCAGGCGGTTGGTCTGAGGAAACGGGAAAGAGATCTTTTTTAAACATCATCATACATGTGAGCATAGGATTATGACTTAGCTTCTCCATGCACACTATGGAAAAATTCACATTTATTTGTGGGCAAAAATTTTCCTTCCTTTGTGGGCAAAACACTACAAAAGCAAAAATCAACTATCTTAATTATTTTGTATTGGGAAATTTAATTGAAGTCCATCTTCCCTCTTGGAATTATCTAATCGTTTCAAGTGGGTTAAAACTTTTATTATCATGTAGTAATACAACACTATGAAAATTCAAGAGCTCCATGATATAGATCAGACATCTTAATACAATGTCTGAAACCTAAATTTGACATTAAAACTGCTTTTAAAAATTACAGAAAAATTGCATGAAATATTCATATAGCCTTAATTCCCCATGAATAAACTTTTACAGCTCCCAGATTTGCTTAAAGTCAAATTAAAAATTCCAATGAAGTTGTGCATTGTATAAAGGTAGCAGATAGATAGCATGCATCTGCTTTAGATTACTTCTAAAGCTCTACTAAAATTACTTATACAGAGATTAAAAAAAAACACACAAAGTCATAATGAGCAGGAGAACAGGAAAAGAGACAACAGAAAATTGTGTTGAAAGATAGACAAGTGGCTTAATGATAAGTAAGAGCCCCAAGATAGTTGAATCATAAATCAAATGGTGAAGAAATTGATTAGCTACCTTATTTTTACAAATTCCGAGAAGAAAGATTTCTTTCAGAAGATAAAATTGATAGAATGCCAGATACATTTTAGTGCAAGGAGACGAGTAATAAAATTCACAAATTTTTTGGAGCTACTTTACTGATAGGTAGAAAGAACAAGACAGTTAGTCAGGGAAAACATAGGTTTAAGGAAAAGATAAGTAATTATATGATAACTACTGAATGATAGCAGTCACATAGGAAGAATAATGCAAATGGTAAATGTAGACCTTTTTGTTTGTTTTTGTTGTTTTTCAGTCACTAAGTCGTGTCTGATTCTTAGCAATCTCATGGACTGTAGACACCAGACTCCTCTGTCCATGGGATTTCCCAGGCAAGAATGCTGGAGTGGGTAGCCATTTCCTTCTCCAGGGGTTCTTGCCAACTCAAGATCGAACCCATGTCTGCTGCATTGCTGGGCAGATCCTTTACCTCAGAGCCACCAGAGAAACACAATGTAGATCTAACAAAATTTTCTGATGAGTAGAAGTGATGGAAGGATGTGATTTGATGGTTATGGAGGGCGATTAGTAAAAAAACCAAAATCTTTATCTTTATTATTGTGACATTGATAATGTATGAACTATAAATAAATTAAGATGCTCAAGTACATCTATGTTATTTAGAGATATAGTGTTATATACAAAAAAAAAATCAGCTAAAAGGGTGAAAATTGTTGATTTTAGAGATACAAATGTGAGGAGCAGAGACACACAACCACTGTTTTATCAATAAGCTTTATGTGTGTGTCTTTAAATTATACACATGTATATAACTGAGTAAAAGAAAACAAAACAAAAAAAAAACCCAATATAGTTAATGTGGTTTTAAATATTTCAGAATTACTCAGCATTTCATATGTAGTATTCTCCAGTTTGTATTTTTGATGCCAGCATTATATCTTCTACTCCTATACATGTCAATAATATTAATCTCTTTCAGTAAGTTATGTAGGTTTACAGTATTCTGACATATGGGTTGATACACAATTTAGTTTTCCATATTCCTGCTGTTGGCAATTTAATAAAGATTCTTGCACATGTTTATAAGAGTCTATTTACATGTACATACGTAGAAATGGAATTGAGGGATTGCAGGATTAAAATTTCAATCTTTCCTAGGTGTTGCAAACCTGTTTTCTATAAGGTCTGTAAAATTTTTCAATTGAAATATTCCAAATTTGGCAAGGGATTAATATTGTTTCCCTTGTGGCTCAGCTGGTAAGGAATCCTCCTGCAATGAGGGAGATGTGGGTTCAGTCCCTGGGTTGGGAAGATCCCTTGGAGAAGGGAAAGGCTACCCACTCCAGTATTTTGGCCTGGAGAATTCCATTGACTGTATGTCCATGGGGTCGCAAAGAGTCCAACTGGACTGAGTGACTTTCACTTTTCTTCCCTCTCCAAAGAGAAGAAGTACTTGACCTTTAACCACTGATTTCTGAGATTTCTGATTTATGAGAAAACTATTTATTGGTAAATTCTATAATGACTTTATTGCTGTATTTCTATAGTGACTTTCCTCTAAGGAATCTATGTGTGTGTTTTGTTTTGTATTTTTGTTTTTGCGTGCCTGCATGCCAAGTTGCTTCAGTCGTGTCTGACTCTGTAACCCTGTGGACCCCTAGGCTACCAGGCGCCTCTGTCCATGGGATTCTCTAGGCAAGACTTCTACAGTGGGTTGCCATGCCCTCCTCCAGGGGATCTTCCCGACCCAGGGTTCGAACCCACATCTCCTGCTTCTCCTGCCTTGCAGGCAGATTCTTTACCTGCTGAGCAGAATATGAATTAAGGAACAGCTATGAACATTCAGCATTTAAAAACCAAGATAAATGTATAAATATACTGAGGCCTATTGAAAAGTATAGGGTTTCAATGCATTTAAATAAGTATTGCAATTATAACTCCAAAAATAGAATGTTTTAAGTATAAAAAGAATCTTAAAAGACAAATCTATTTTTTAAACATGTTGCTTGTGACCTCAAGATAAATATGAACCTAGGAAAATGCCAAGGAAGAAAAGTAAGGAAAATGAGTAAGAAAGTCTAAACACAGTTTAATTTTATTATTAATATAACTTGAGTTTTTTTTCTGTCAAAATTTTTTTGTTGAATTGAAATTAGCACCTTAATTTTTAAATCATTGAAGAAAGAAATGTTAGTAAAACAAAGATAGAATTGAAAGGAACCCCCAGAAAGCATAAAATAAAATCATACATTGGACCAAATATAATGTTATTTAAATAAATAGGAGGAGCTTAAATTATTTTATTGAAATTTAAGATACTCAAACTGAATATAAGGGAAACTATTTAAGGTTGTTGGTTAAGGAAAATGTTGGCTCATGAATGTTCTTTTGTAAAAAATTACCTTCCAAATAAGAAAGTCTGAAAATGATTTAGGAAGCATTTTAAAGGATGGAAATATAAGAGGAAATGACAAAATATAGGTGAATTTAGTGATGTGATTGTATGCAATATCCTTCTGGCTTCCCTGCCTGTGAACTCTCTTCTCATTTTATAATGATCTGCACACATTTGTCACTTATTCAATTATTTACCAATAGGCCACAACCTTAAAGAATGAATGACTCTCTCCTTGAAATGTTATTATTGAATTTTTGTGTTACTTTTAAGGTAGCATTTAGATTTGGTGATAGAACTCCTGCACCATATAAAGTCTCTAGTGGCAGGAAACATGAGCTAGTAATTTTTGTTGCCTAATGTCTACTAAAATCTGAAGAGCATGTATATTAAAACCATATTTATGAATTGAGTTAAATTGATTTTTTAAAATGGTCTTAGGCTTCTTATTCATAGGAATATATCTTCATAAATAATCATACTTTGTGATATTGTGATAATTGCTCTGTGTTGGAATTATGTCTAATTCATATATCTTTGGATGTGTTAGGAATGTTTTTAGACTCTTAAGATCTTGGTATTGTTGTTATTTGGGCACTAAGTCATATCTGATTCTTGTGACTCCATGGACTGTAGCCTGCTGGATTCCTCTGTTTTTACTTGCAAAATTCTGAAAATAATGCCAATTTATAAGTATCTTTGCATTTAGAAGACCCAAAGTTTTTCAATCATGCAACACAAAATATATTAAAATAACACAAACTTTGTTAATAAATATATGATGTGCTTTCTCTCTATTCTTTACTTTATCCTGTCTTCTCACTAAACAATATTTAATGAGTTATATTTTGGAAAAATAGCTAAATTGAGAAAGGACACAATTATAGGCAAATTGCTTTTAATCTTTTTAGCTTAACTTTAATGAAACCACAAAATAACTGTAATATCAAAGAGTAAATCTAAAAATCAAAACCTACATTAATACTTGGACCTTGGTTTATATTTGTTTGTTTTGAGTGGAATACATTTTTCCTTTTAGCTTATTGAAAAATGTTTGATGGTATCCTGAGTATTGATTTTAAATAGAAGTCAAAAGTAAAAAGCAGAGAAGAAAAAAATAAACCTTGTTTTAGTTGGGCTTCCCTGCTGGCTCAGAGGGTAAAGCATCTGACTACAATGTGGGCATACCTGGGTTCGATCCCTATGAGAAACTGAAATCATCTCAAAATTTTACTTAAGCAAAAAGCAGTTAACTTTTAGTTAATAACATATTTTAGAGAGATATGGATTAAATTCTAATGAAACAGTGCATGTATATAATTACTATTCAGATTTACACACAACTGCTGGTAAAATTACTGTAACTGCAACTGCAAGTGTGGCTAAAACAGTTCAATGCCTAGTAGAAATCCATTTTTACAATTCTTTTTTATAGCCATTTCTGGAATTGAATTTTTCATTGTTTTTAAGTTAGTTTCAGCTTCAACATTATAGTCCAGTCTGTTCACATACACCCTAGCTTGGGAATTGCTAAAAAGTGCAGACAAATTAATTTATTCATTTTGGTTCTTTTTCAGGTATTTAGGTGTTCTAAGTTGTAGGAATTTTACTTTGAATTATAAAGCACTTTCTTTGTGTTCTTTCTGTTGGAACTGTAGTTGTCAGATCTGAAATAAGAAACTCAATTAGAAGACATTTTAGGTACCTATGGATTATATTAAAGCAGAGAAGTATTTCAGATCACACAGCTTATAGAAATAAAGTTTCTATAATTTGATCAGCAGTGAAATGAAAATATTAATTGTACCATATTTGTTACCCTGAAGCAAATAAATTGATGGCTATGTTATCCTTAATGTGAACGCCTGTCAGAGCTATAGGACACAGACATAAAAAATTCTTAAGTGTAAACTCTGTATCTGTGAAATAATTGACGAATATAACTAAAGCCAACTTGTAAAACTGGTGAAGATTTGTTTGTTTCTTCAGAGGCCTCTGCTTCTCTGTGGAATGCCAGCTTAAGACAAAGATGTATTCGGCTCATGACTCAAATATTTTGTAAGTTCTGTTGGAATTTATGTTAGCTAAGAATGGTGTGGCGAAATGACTCATCCTAAAAGAAAATTGTGTTTAATTATGTACCTTCTCCCAATCTTTATGTTCTATTGTTCAAGAAAATCATTGTCTTTAGTTATTTATGTATGAATTACCTGAAATTCAAAGTATTATTTATGCTATTTATACATATAGAGTAACACAATTATGTTATCTTAAGCATTACTATCCCCAGACTCCCACTGTTTCTTCTATTTGTCTTTTAGTGAAAAATGTAGAGGAAATAATGCTGACAAAATTTCTAAATAAGTAGGTACTAAGCTATTGTTCTTTCTATAATACAGAAAAGTTAACCCTAGAGCTTTCTCTAAACAGTTAGTCCCCGAGGTTTTTTGCCAATACAACTCACCATTAAAATATTTTTGGACAAATATCCCCAAACATATTTATTTAAAAATTGTTTACACATATTTCTTTACTATTCAAAATGTACTACATTGTAAACCATCACAAAATACAGATATTTATAAATGAGTAAATTTATTTTGTAATTATAGACTTATGTTTATACTTAAAACTGTCTTTTTGATGATTTAGGAGTGTTTTGCAAACTTCTTGTCATAAATCACTGTTTTTGTCATGTGAGGTTGTCAACCAGAAGATTGAACCTGACTGATAAGTATTAGTTCTTCCATATTCTGATATTTGCTCATGTTTGGATTATCAATCTTACTTGGAAGAAATCTTCTTAAGCCACTTTGCTATTTTGTGAGTATTATATTGATTAATTAAAACTATAAAATGCACAATGTATAAGTCCATTGTACTGTGCACATACAAGGAACAATAGTCCAGAAAATGCTCAGCAAATAGAAAATTAAGTGTGACTCTGTCTATCCAGGATGTGGAACTTCTACTCTTTACACAGGGCACTCTTGCATGTTTTCTCTGACATGTGACTCCCCCTCCAAAAAAAGGGGGACTCAGCAAGGAACCAGTATCAGTCTGCATATTCAAACTCTCTATGGATTGTCCCCAGTTTTCAGGCAGTCTTCTTAGACCATTTGTCTTCCAACTGGGATACACATAGCCTGGGGTTACAAGATACAAGTTCAGATGGTTTGAAGGTAATTAATTTCCTGATCCTCACTTCCATATGGATTCTTTCCTAAGGCTGATAAGGCTCCTGAGTCAAGCAGCTTCTTTCCTATATCTCCTTTCGCTAGTACATTTATCTACCTCTTATATAAAAAGGATGCATTTGAATAAAATTATGGAGGAATTAGGGTTAAACACAATCTAAAGAAGTAATGATCATACAGTATTTTACTTGTTCACCGTTTCTTTTAAATTAGTAACATTTGTTTCAAATCATCATTATATTTAGATCTCATCGGATGTAATTAAAAGGCTGACATAGAGATTTCTTTGGTGATCCAGTAGTTAAAACTCCACGCTGCCAGTGCAGGGGGTAAGGATTCAATCCCAGGTAGGGAATTAAGATCCCACGTGCTCCTCAGGGTAGCCAAGAGATTAAAAAACAAACAAAATAAAAGATTGACATAGCCCATCGATTTTGAAATGGCAATATTATACTCTTTAAAGTACACATGGAACATTCTCTATGTTCCATTCTCTAATTCTCTAATCAAGCCTCAGTAAATTTAAGAAATTTAAAGTACACATGGAACATTCTCTATGTTCCATTCTCTAATTCTCTAATCAAGCCTCAGTAAATTTAAGAAATTTAAAGTCATATTAAGCATCTTTTCCCACCACAATACTATGCTATTGGAAATCAATTACAGAGGAAAAAAAACTATAAAAAAAATTCAAACACATGGAAGTTAAACAATATGTTACTAAATGATCAATGAATCACTGAAGAAATAAACAGAAAATTAGAAAATACCTAGAAACAATTGATAATGAAAACACAATAATCCAAAATATAAGGACACAGCAAAAGCAGTTCTAAACTCTAAGAAGGAAATTTATAGCAATACAGTTTTACCTCAGGAAACAAGAAAAATCTCAAATAAACTATGTATTCTTACACAAAGCAACTAGAGAATGAATAACAAACAAAACTCAAAGTTAATAGAAAAAAAGAGCTTATAAAGATCAAAACAGAAATAAATAAAATAAAGATGAAGTAAACAACAACAAAGATCCTAAATTCTGGTTATTTGAGAGGATAAACAAAATTGATAAACCCTTTCCCAAACCATCAAGAATAAAAAGGAAATAATTCAAATCAATAAAATTATAAATGAAAGAAATTGCAGCAGGCACCACAGGAATACAAAGGATCATAAGAGATTACTATACAAAACTGTATGCCAATAAAATGGACAATCTAGAAGAAATGAACAAATTGTCAGAAAGTCACAAACTTCCAAGACTGAATCAGGAAAAAACATCAAATATGAACCGGACAATCACAAGTAATGAAATTGAAACTGTGATTAAAAATCTTCCAATAAACAAATGTCCAGAACCAGGTGGCTTCAAAGGCGAATTCTATCAAACATTCAGAGAAGAGTTAACACTTACCTGTATGAAACGTTCAAAAAATTGCAGGGAACACTACCCAACTTATTCTATGAGGTCACCATCACCTTGATACCAAAACCAAAAGCAGATAGATATCACAAAAAACGGAAATTATAGGTCAATATCAATAATGACATAGATGCAAAAATCCTCAACAAATTTCTAACAAACCTAATCTAACAATATTTTAAAAGGATCAATACTCTATTCAATACTCTGTAATGGCCTATATGGGAAAAGAACCTAAAAAGAGTGACTATATATGAACATATATCAAATTAATTTAGCTGCACACCTGAAACTAAAGCAACATTGTAAATTATACCCAGTAAATTTTTTAAAAAATAAAGAAAAAATGGCAATATTTACTGAGCAAAATTTCAAAAGTTTTAGCTATTCAAACTATTAGAATTTAACTGTCAACCTAAAAATTTTCCTGAAAATACTTGTTTTATTCTAAATTGTCTTAAGGGATGAAGAGGGAAAAATACTAATAAGACACTGCTTTAGCCAGACCCTGTCATTATAGCATCAGCCTACACTGAAAATTAACATTTTTGATATAAAACCAATAGTTATTTAGTTTTAATTACTGAATGCAATCAATAGTAATTCTGTGCAGTGTTTCCTAGATCTTCCTAATGAATCATGTTTTTGAGGAGTCTTCTGTGTCAGAATGATTTTAATGTAGTTGTTTTATTATATTATTATTACTACTACTACTGTTACTGTTACTTCATTAATGTTTAGGGCGTAGGACTGTTGACTGATTTTTCATGGGTCATTATAGGCCACAGTCCTTGGCTCAGTGGTAAAGAACCCTCCTGCCAATGCAGGAGACCCAGGTTCGATCTCTGGGTTGAGAAGATCCCCTGGAGAAGGAAATGGCAATCCACTCCAGTAGTCTTGCCTGGAGAATCCCATGGACAGAGGAACCTGGAGTGATACATGTCATGGGGTCACAAAAGAGTCAGACATGACTGATAGACTAAACAACAACCATAAGTCAAATTTGTGATTTTTGGATTCATTCTGGCTATATTAACAACTACTACATCATCTTTAAAGAACATTGTTTTATTGTAAATCTTGCTTTTATCATTGATGCTTCCAAATAATTCCAGGTAGCAAGTTGCTATTTTCATAACACTTCTGCCTTAAATTAAAAGAAAAACCTCATTTTAAGTTCTCATTGTTTCTAATTAGTAAGAAAGGAAAGTTTTTCAATAAATAAAAATCACACAGATGCATACACATATTGCATTTTTGAATGAGGACATGATGAACCAGCATTATTCACTTAGAGAACATGGAAAAAAGTAAATGATTAAAAATAATCCCATTATCCAAATGCCATGGTCTACATTGCTATACTCTATGAGTGGGTAGCAAACCAGAAAATATGAAATTCAATTGAAAAGGTAAAACTTTAATAAAAGATAGAATATTTTGTTATGAAAACATTGCTCTGATGATGTCTACTGAAAAAGTTTTTAATAATAATGACAATTTTTATATTCATTTAAATAAAGATACTAAAATAAGAACAGTAGCATTGATGATATTGGATGTTTTATGTTTTCTTTATACTATTTACTTTATATATGTTATTATTCTTTCTAATATGTATATTCTTTTGAATAAATTTCCTTTGCATTAATACTATCTACTTATATCTAGTGTAAATGTATCTTTGACTATATTTTCTCTGTTTTCACTTTCTTCCTCCTTACACAATTGGACTATATTTTCCAGGCTCCTTTTCAGTGATGCATGGCCACTTGACTCAGGTCCAGATAACTGAATAAGAAGTGATTAGCTCTCCTTTTGGGAACAAACAATAAACACTTTCCCCTGCGTTCTTGGGCTTCCCTGATAGCTCAGTTGGTAAAGAATCCGCCTACAATACAGGAGACCCTGATTCGATCCCTGAAGGGATCAGCTGGAGAAGGGATAGGTAGGCGACCCACTCCAGCAGTTGTGGGCTTCACTTGTGGCTCAGCTGGTAAAGAATCCGCCCTCAATGTTGGAGACCTGGGTTTGATCCCTGGGTTGGGAAGACCCCTGGAGAAGGGAATGGCTACCCTCTCCTGTATTCTGGCCTGGGGAATACCATGGACTGTTTAGTCCATGGGGTCGCCAAGAGTCAGATGCGACTGAGAGACTTTTACTTTCACTTTTCCTGAGTTCTCAATGCCCAGGCTACGCTCTTACCATCAATTGACTGAATGGAGAGGAATTCAAGGATTTAAAGGCAATCAAGACCACCACCGTTTGGAAGGATTCAGGGAGTCCAGATGACCACGCAGAGCAGGACTCCCATGAGGACCTGTCCCTTTCTCAAGTGAAAAATACACTAGTTTCGTAAAACTAGTGAGGTTTAGTGGTTTGCTTTTTAAATTAGTTAATCTGTTCTGGATAATACATCGTGTTGGGGCTTCCCAGGTGGTTAGTGGTAAAGAACCCACCTACCAGTGGAGGAGATATGAGATGAGGGTTTAATACCTCAGTCAGGAAGAACCCTTGGGGAAGGACATGACAGCCCACTCCAGTATTCTTGTCTGGGAAATCCCATGAACAGAGGAGTCTGGAGGGCTACAGTCCATAGGGTCACAGTCAAACCCCTAGCAATCAAAAGATACACCATGAATCAAGCTGGGAATCCTGTGTTGCAAGCAGATTCTTTACCAGCTGAGCTACCAGGAAGCCCCATTTCTCTTTGATATATTTGATTTCTCTTTTATATATTAGATTATTTAGAGATGAAACTCAAAATCACCCTGTTATGAAATGCAGTGGTACAATCCATGACTTTGGACTCTGGACCCTTAATGACAAAGATATACACACACCATCAGAGAGTATGCAGATTCAGTCCTAAATATAATACCTAATTGTCATCTCTCTAGTATTTCCCCATTATGTTAATGTTCTTTGCTTCTTTATAACTACATGATAACCCTATTGAAAGAAAAGATCGTATCTAAACACTATGGTGAGAGGTGGCATTTGCTCAAATATTTCCATTGATTGATTCACTTATTTATTGTTTCAGAGAATACATTCCCTATAGCTTAATATAATGTTATTTAATTTTTTTGCTTTACCTATGACATGATTCCTTGATTACGTATGATATATGTTCTATACTTTAAGAACTATTTTTAGCCACTGTTTAATTAAAATGCACACATAATAAAGCAATGGCAGTGTTTTACATTCAGTGGACAACAAGAAAAACTGAAAGCTCTTGTTCTCTGGCATATTTACTTAGTCTGAAATGAATACTGCATAACTAAATGGAATTCTGTCATGTGTTTTCTTTCTTTGAGCGACACACCATGTGCCACAGAATGCTGCTACCTTTCACACATTGAGTGGCCTTCATTTATATTTGGACATATTTTATCTCATGCAAAATGTTCTCAAATATTTGTAAAGCAGAAAAAGGAATAATTTAGCATCATGGTAATAATTTATGCTGCACTTCTTAAACAAAGAAAACACACTCTCCTCCATTAAGTCCTGTAAGCTATGTATAGGGTTTGCATCAAAATATAATGCTTGCATTGAAGCACAACAGAAAGCTTTCCTAGGGATTGGCCTGTTTGAGATTTTTTACATACGTTTACACTCTGCTTTTGGATTGCAAACTCATGTGTTTTTTGATTCTTAGGAATGATTTCTCTAACTAGATTTTGCCATGCTAGCACTAAACCTTTAACCATTCAAGATGTTTTCTAATCACCTTTTCTAAATATTTGTCTTTAATCCTTGATTTCCGTGCTCAGTTGCACTTGAGAAATAGTTTTCCAGTGAATTAGAAACTATCCAGCAGGTCAGTTTTTCAAATTTCATCCCCACATCCTCCTTTATTTCCCTTCACATGGCCATTTGATATATATTAACGCTTTTATTGTTCTTATTTCTCTGACTTCCTCTTCTAGAATGATATGCTGCATGAAAGCAGGCACTTTTGTCACTGTTTTCTTGAAAATATTATTTTATATCTATGTCCCAGCACATAGTATGATCCATCAACATTTCTTGAATGAATGGATGAATACAGAGATGAAGTTTCATTTCTAATTCATCGTGCTTCAGAAGTATTTGGCACAGAGAATTAACTATGTTGAATCTACCAAGTTTCAAAAAGATTCGTCACATTTTTATCCTATTTCAACCCAAAATGAAAACTGTTACATATATTTTTAAAAAAATGACAAAAAAGATGATAAACCTGTCCTCCAATTACTTAATTTAGAATCTTAAACTTTAAATATAAATAAATCAATTAACTCATTTAAAAATATTTCTTAAAGTCACACATCATAGTTTATTCCTGTCCTGTCACATACATTTCATGCAAAGATGACTTGAGTTCTCATTTAGAAACACTGGCAACTTATTTTAAAATAGCCTGTTTGTTCTTCTCTAGTTAGATGTGCGAGACACAGAAATAGAACACTGTGTGATGGAACAGATGCTATAGCAATGGTGAGTTTATATGTGGATGCCAGTGGCAGATGCCACCTTATAGCATTAGCCAATAAAAAGTATGGGTGTTACACTACTTAACAATTACTCAAATGAGCTGGACTGTGGGCAATCCCAACAGCTCAATCTGACTCTCATACGCTGTAAGTGATCTTGTGTTATGGATATAATAAGTATCCAAAATTAATTTTAAAAGAATTAATGGAAAATGTATTTCAAGGCAGGTATATGGATCACCTCAGTTTGTTTTTCCCCCCCTTAGGAAAGTGCTTTATCCTCTATGGCAAGAAGAGAGAAACTACAAATAAAATTTACTCTGAACAGAATTCACTGGAGATAGTTGAGTAACTTTGAAGATTAAACCAGGAACACATGTTTTCAATAGATATTAGTTATGAGTCAGAAGCATATTTTCTAGGATTGTTTTCCCTTTTTTTGAAAACTTACAAATATGAGCAGTTGTAACCCTATTAAAATTAAATGGAGGGAATCTCCAGTTATTTTTTAGTGAGTAGTTACTCTACATCACTGAACATGAATGTGTATTTAACATAAAGTAGTTTTATTTAGTTTGAATGTAGAAGTGTTCTACATAGAACAATTTTGAATCTGCATATGTAAAATAAATTGAAAATCAGTCAATCTATTACAGTCATCTTACAGTCCTGCAAGAATTCAATTTCACCAGGTTTTCTATTATTGATTGTTTCAGCAACAGAGGTAACTCAAATGAACAAATTATCTTTGCCCTGTTCCATTATGTCAAGTTTTGTGAATGATAGTCCCTCAGGCATGTCCATTTTCTTTTTGATCCTATGGACTATAGCCTGCCAGGCTCCTCTGTCCATGGAATTCTTCAGGCAAGAATACTGGAGAGGTTACCATTTCCTTCTCCAGGGGATCTTCCCGACCCAAAGATCAAACATGGGTCTCCTGCATTGAAGGAAGATTTTTTACCACCTAAGCCAGCAGGGCAGCCTATGTCAAGTTTGGATGGCTCTAAACACAAGGCAGGTACTTGAGTACAGAATGCATGAGAGAGGATCAGGAAGTGCAGATAAGAAAGTTTTAGGCAGGAAAGAGAAGCCTGGGTTAATGACATTACTACTGGAAGCTATGTGCACTCAACCCCCTAAGGACCCTCTAGAAAACTGTGTGGAACAGGATACGAATCATCCCTTAAGGGAAGGAAAATCTTATTATTCTTTGACCACTCCATTTCCCATTGTTTCAAGGTTAATAGAGAGAAATTAACCCCCTAAAACTTACAAGTTGTTCCTAATTGTATCCAAGACCATTCTTATATTCCACTGAAGTCTTCAACAATACTGTATTGTATTCTTAATGTTTACTAAGAGGGTAGGTATTATGTTAAACGTTCTCACTGTGATGCACATACAAAATCATCATCATCATCTAAGGGGTGGGTGGAAACTTTGTAAAGTAATGGATGTGTCTATGGCATTGACAGTGAGCATTGATGATTTCATGGGTATATATTTATTCCTAAACTGAAGGTGTTGCATACATTAAATATGTACAGGTTTTTATATGTCAAACATATCTTAATAGAGTGATTAAAAATAAATAAATAAAAACAGTCCTCAGAAGACAAAAGGAAAACTCTTAAAACTGCTGCTGAACTCAGTCAGGGTGAAGATATGTGGGACAGGGAATCAGTGGCATCTACTACAGAGGTTTTTGCGTTTTTCTGTCATGCATCAAGATTAATGACTGTGTGTGAGTGAATGTATTTGTTATAATATCTGTATATTTGTGTATAATTTAATTTTGCTCTAATACAGATTTGTTGAAAACTTAAAGACTTAAAATTAATTGCTAGCAAATTTCCAGAAATTAATGAGTTCAACACAAATGGTAGCATATGACTAACTCTTGATATGTTAATTTTGCTACTATTAACATTTTGTTAGTGGCTCAGACAATAAAGAGTCTGCCTGCAACGCAGAACACCCAGATTTGATCCCTGGGTCAGGAAGGCGCCCAGGAGAAAGGAATGGCCACCCTTTCCAGTATTCTTGCCAGGAGAAATCCATGGACAGAGGAGCCTGGCAGGCTAAAGTTCATGGAGTTGCAAAGAGTCAGACACTACTGAGCAACTAACACTTTCCCACTTCATATTACAGAAGTACAATACTTGTAAAGAAAGGTCTCTTAATAATTGAGTTTCATTGGAAACATCATCACTGAATGTAAAAGTGGTTTTCATTTTAAGTGTTTTTGTTCTGGTGTTTCTTAATTTTTTCCCTATAATTTCCCATGAAGAATTTCCATTTTATAAAATGAAGAGGGTTAAATTCAAATTAACTTAATTGCTTGTAGCTTATTATCAAAAACTAGATTTTTATTTGCCAATATAGAATGTAGAATGTATCTTTAGTTTCCCATGTTTACCTTGAGACAGTTCTTTTTTTCTGTGCATGTTTTTTTTTTTCTTTTTCTTTTTTAGTTATGTCAGGGGTCAGGGAAAAAAGAAAAACATAACTTGCTAATTTCTTTGGAGCAGAAAAGAATCAGTATAGCTTGAACTGTGTCCAGATCTGCTTTCTGCCATCTCTGGAATACTTGCAGTCTAAGCTCATATAAATGCCACGAGTGAAGGGAAAAGGTCAGCAGTAAGCTTGGGGCTGCCCCTTTGTTCAACTTTCAGTCATGCTAATCTGTATACAGGCCTATCCCTTGAGGCTTCAAGCTCTTCCTTGAAATTCTTTGGCTTCAGTTTCATTCAGTTTTAGAGAAAGACTATTTTCTGAAACTCTAGGATATACTGAAGGTCAGAGGCAAAGCCAAACAGGTAATGCCATCAAATCCTTTTCAATAACAGGTACAAATTTACTGTGAGTCGCAGTACTTCTTTTCTCTTTTCTTCCAATAATTAAAAATTAAAGAAAAATGTGACTGCTGAATATATTCTTTCTATGTTCCTCATGATCAACAGGAAAATCACTTTTTGTAAACAATACCAAATCTTCCAATCAAATGACCCAAATTTATAGAAGTTTTGAAAAATTATCAGTAGTTCCTAAAATACATTAGAGGCATGAGTTTCTGTTACAGATGGGGCATGTCCAGATGATCCCTTTCCTATTGTTGTCAGTTCATATGGAATATTATATATTTTTAAAATGAATCTTGTTTCTATACTGTATATGCCAAGAACTGAAAGAGATTCAAATGTAATGCCAGCCAAGTGATCTGCCACTCAAAATTAAATCTTAAAGAGCGAAAACAGTTCTACTTAAACCAAGTAAAAGTGAAAGCACTGAGTCGGAGTCATAGTCTGAGGGTCAGAGTTACAGAATTAAAGTACAAATACAAAACTGTTCAGGTTATAGGTGGGATACTACAGGATACAGTTAAAATAATTAGAATGGGTCAAGTTAAATGAAGTGGCACCTGGACCACAGGTGAAAAACAACATACAGGGCTTACCACTTGCTTTTTTCAGTTTTTAAACTTGATGATGCATCATCTTAAAAATTAAAGAACTGAAATGAAAACCTGGGAAGATTCTAACAATTCATGAAAGAATATGGAGATTTTAGATGGTTGAGATTGTTTAGAAACACAATGGGGCTTCCCTAGTGGTTCAGAGGGTAAAGAATCTACCTGCAATGTAAGAGATCCAGCTTTGATCCTTGTGTGTGGAAGATCCCTTGGAGAAGGGAATGACAACCCACTCCGGTATTCTTGTCTGGAGAATCCCATAGAAAGAGGAGCCTAGTGGGCTATAGTACATAATGTCACAAAGAGTTGGACATGACTGAAGCGACTTAGCACACACAAAGAAACTCAATGAATGAACTGAAACAGTGATTTGACTTAGAGTCAGGGAATCTCTATCTCAGGGAGGTTATACATTTTCTACTTTTCTGGAAGATTATATTAACCTTCCTAGAAACACATCTCTTAAATATAGAGACTGGAAACAGAGACTGAGTGTGGTTCTGTGTCTTTCTGATATTCAAAATTCTAAAACCCAGTGTTTTTCTATGGAGAATAGGTTTTAGTCAAGAATTTTTCTGAAGAAGAGTCCCACTTTTACTGTCATCAGTTCAGTTCAGTTCAGTTCAGTCACTCATTTGTGTCCGACTCTTTGCGACCCCATGAATAGCAGCACGCCAGGCCTCCCTGTCCATCACCAACTCCCAGAGTTTACTCAAACTCATGTCTTTCGAGTCGGTGATGCCATCCAGTGATCTCATCCTCTGTCGTCCCCTTATCCTCTTGCCCCCAATCCCTCCCAGCATCAGGGTCTTTTCCAATGAGTCAACTCTTCGCATGAGATGGCCAAGGTATTGGAGCTTCAGCTTCAGCATCAATCCTTCCAATGAACACCCAGGACTGATCTCCTTTAGGGTGGACTAGTTGGACCTCCTTGCAGTCCAAGGAACTCTCAAGAGTCTTCTCCAACACCACAGTTCAAAAGCATCAATTTTTCAGCACTCAGCTTTCCTCACAGGCCAGCTCTCACATCCATACATGACCACTGGAAAAATCATAGCCTTGACCAGACAGACCTTTGTTGGCAAAGAAATATCTCTGTTTTTTAATATGCTATCTAGGTTGGTCATGACTTTCCTTCCAAGGAGTAAGTGTCTTTTAATTTCATTGCTGCAATCACCATCTGCAGTGATCTTGGAGTGCCCCCCCCCCCAAAAAAAAGTCTGACACTGTTTCCACTGTCTCCCCATCTATTTCCCATGAAGTGGTGGGACCAGATGTCATGATCTTAGTTTTCTGAATGTTGAGCTTTAAGTCAACTTTTTCACTCTCCTCTTTCACTTTCATCAAGAGGCTTTTTAGTTAATCTTCACTTTCTGCCATAAGGGTGGTGTCATCTGCATATCTGAGGTTATTGACATTTCTCTCAGCAATCTTGATTCCAGCTTGTGCCTCCTCCAGCCCAGCGTTTCTTATGATGTACTCTGTATATAAGTTAAATAAGCAGGGTGACAATATAGAACATTGATGTACTCCTTTCCCGATTTGGAACCAGTATGTTGTTCTATGTCCAGTTCTAACTGTTGCTTCCTGACCTGCATACAGGTTTCTCAAGAGGCAGGTCAGGTGGTCTGGTATTCTCATCTCTTTCAGAATTTTCCACAGTTTATTGTGATCCACAAAGTCGAAGGCTTTGGCATAGTCAATAAAGCATAAATAGATGTTTTTCTGGAACTCTCTTGCTTTTTCAATGATCCAGTGGATGTTGGCAATTTGATCTCTGGTTCCTCTGCCTTTTATAAAACCAGCTTGAACATCTGGAAGTTCACAGTTCACGTATTGCTGCAGCCTGGCTTGGAGAATTTTGAGCATTACTTTACTAGCGTGTGAGATGAGTGCAATTGTGCTGTAGCCTGAACATTCTTTGGCATTGCCTTTCTTAGGGATTGGAATGAAAACTGACATTTTCCAGTCCTGTGGCCACTGCTGAGTTTTCCAAATTTGCTAACATATTGAGTGCAGCACTTTCACAGCATCATCTTTCAGGGTGTGAAATAGCTCAACTGGAATTCCATCACCTCCACTAGCTTTGTTCATAGTGATGCTTTCTAAGGCCCACCTGACTTCACATTCCAGGATGTCTGGCTCTGGGTGAGTGATCACACCATTGTGATTATCTGGGTTGTGAAGATCTTTTTTGTATAGTTCTTTTGTGTATTCTTGCCACCTCTTCTTAATATTTCTGCTTTTGTTATGTCCATACCATTTCTGTCCTTTATTGAACCCATCTTTGTGTGAAATGTTCCCTTGGTATTTCTAAGTTTCTTGAATAGATATCTACTTTTTCCCATTCTGTTGTTTTCCTCTATTTCTTTGCATCAATCGCTGAAGAAGGCTTTCTTATCTCTCCTTGTTATTCTTTGGAACTCTGCATTCAAATGGGAATATCTTTCCTTTTCTCCTTTGCTTCTCGCTTCTCTCCTTTTCACACTATTTGTAAGGCCTTCTCAAACAACCATTTTGTCTTTTTGCATTTCTTTTCCATGGGGATGATCTTGATCCCTGTCTCCTGTACAATGTCACGAATCTCCGTCCATAGTTCATCAGGCCCTCTATCTATCAGATCTAGTCCCTTCAATCTATTTCTCACTTCCACTGTTTAGTCATAAGGGATTTGATTTAGGTCATACTTGAATGGTCTACTGGTTTTCCCTACTTTCTTCAGTTTATGTCTGAATTTGGCAATAAGGAGTTCATGATCTGAGCCACATTCAGCTCCTGGTCTTGTTTTTGCTGACTGTATAGAGCTTCTCCATCTTTGGTTGCAAAGAATATAATCAATCTGATTTTGTTATCGACCATCTGGAGATGTACTGTCACAGAAGAATACAATCTCTGCTCACAGCTTTCACTGTAAATTGTTTTTAAGAGCTAACAGTGAGTATAGACCAACAAAATGGCCATCAGTAAGAACCTGGAGATGTGACATCCTAGACTGGTGCTTGATTAAATGTGATTATTGAAAAAACAGTGAGTCAAACACCCTAGAATTGTGCCAGTCACTGAAAAAAAAAATACAAGGATGGTACTGACATAGTGAAAGACAATCTCCATTTGGGACTTTTGTGCTAAAACTGTTTGTGTGAAACCAAGGTGGAGATGTCTTACCCCACAGACAGAAGGTAGGCATCAACTGCTTATAGATGGTGGCTACAAATCCAGGTGAGGATGGAATCTTCTATGGGTATATCGAACTGGAAGAGGGCTAACAGCAAAACTTTTTTAGCACGTTGTATTAGTTTACTTGTTGCTGCTATAAAGACTTGTCACAAATTTAATGGCTTCAAAAAGCACCAGTTTATTCTCTTACAGTTCTGGAGGTCAGATGTATGAATTGAGATTTATAAGATTAAAGTCAAGTTGCCTGCAGGGTTGGTTCCTTCTGGAGGTTCCAAGGAAGAATATCCTTGAGGGACAATTATATCCCTTGGATTGTGGCAGCATCACTCTGCTTCCCTTATCATGTTATCTCTTTGTTCTCTGACATGCTTCTTCTGTAGTTAAATTTCCCTCTGCCTACTTACATAGACTCTTGTAATGACATTTAACCTACCCAAATAATCCAAACAATAGCCACATCTCAAAGTTCTTAACTTTAAAAATATCTGCAAAGTTCTTTTTACTATATAAGGTAACATATTCATATTCTGGGGATTTATGTGTTGACATCTTGGGTAGGCTGCTATTTAGCCTGAAACACACATCAACACATAAATTTATGAATTAAGATATGTTCTTTATGAAGACTAATGATAAATGGAAGCCAGAGAAAAAGAAAAAAGGAAAAAAAAATGACACTTTTGCCCTATTAACCAAATATGGTAAACTTACAACAGAGTATTTTTCATACAACTGCTATTAGACATTATACATACACTTCCTGATAATACTGATCAAACTTTCTCTGCAAAATTCTTTGCAGATCCAAATTTAGTTAGCTGAAGGTTTCTCTCATTTTCACAAAAAAAATTTAAGTAGAATTTATAGGCTGACCTTAGTTTCCTCTGTTCATACTCAGCTTTGGAGAGTTGCCTATATTCTTGAGATGCAGAGCTGGGAACACATTCCAAGATTTACTAGACTATTCAAGTGCAGGCATTGGCATTCTAAAGAGACCACATGCATACACATATGTTACTATGGGTAGCATTTATTTAATCATTTTACTAATGATATAGAATAGTTAGTAAGTGCCAAGTATGTTAGAGACATAGGGTTCAGTCTCATTACAAAGTTTACATTCTACAGGACTTGGCCAAAAATTGTCACACACATATACATACATGTATTTAGTTCTAAGATGCCATTGATTGTAAACTATAGAATTATTTTATGTAGCACCTGGAAATTAAAACATACTTTCAAACTATGCCACAACACCAGACTACCATTCCATTTTTATTACGATAAATCTCCAATTTCAGAGATGCTGCAGGAATTAATTTGTCTTGAAATTGATAAAATGTTGTGGTTCAATATATTCTATATTGCTGTGCCCATATTAATTGAAGTAAGGAGATTGGTGAAGTTTAACAGGAAAGGAGATTGTCAAGTTCTACTCAAAGGGGAAGTAATTAACAGGCCATGGCCAAAAGTTACTTTTGCCTCTTTGCTTGTTCATCTGTTTTATCCACTTGGCTGTACATCCAAAGACATATTACACCAAAGAGAAGAGAGATAAAGACAAACTTAAATCTATACTTGATTTAGATCTAATCTTCAGAATTTAGACCTAGAGAATGAGAGAGATGTAGCAATATACAATTGAGAAAATAGTGATACCAAAGAATCAATATTACTTTTTATACTTGGCTTGCTTAGATTCTTTGAGCTCTGAATTGAATCTCACATAGGTTGGGTTGGTGAGACAACATTTATGAGCACTGGCTTGAAGGGTGAGAAAACAGAAGACAAAATTCAGAGAAAACCACTGACAAATTCATGGAATCATGAAAGAAAATGATTCTCTGGAAAATTTAAAGTATTTGGTATTGTTGATACATACACTGTGCCAGGCCCTGTGATGCTGGTCAGTATTAATGTTACAGATCATGACAAGTGTGTCCTGATGATTTACAGCCTTTTAAATGTTGTATATATGAAATCTATTTATGTGTGTATTTAAAATATAAAATCACGTTTTTCAGATAAGTTTTGGAGAATGTAAAATAAAAGCTGAATAGCCTCCCTGAAGCCCAAGTTATGGATCACATAGAAAATGCCCTATTTATCTATTTTGAAACTATTTTTAGTAATTTACAATTTCAGAATGTAATATGATAATATATCTACAGATAGTAGGAGGGGAGCTGGGAGTCAAACCTAGTCTCATTGGTTTCTAATACCGAAGCCATTAAACTATGATTTCTCCAGTCCAAATTCTAGAATCTTCAATTTCAAGTCAACTCTGTTTAGGAAAAAAAAGCAAAAAAAGAAACCCAAATAGAGAGGGTAATAAAAGGCACAAAGTTATTTCTATTAGAATATTTATTAATCTAACTTGATTAGTTAATTAGATTTTATGGTTTCTATTTCACTGAGAAATGTAAGAAATAGGATTAATTCCTATGAAAAGAATAGTCTCTCTGTGGACCTCACTGTTCTTACCATCATCATGTGTGAGTACCTATCAGAAAACATTTCGCAGTGAACAATAAGGAGATAATTTAATGTTATATGTCAGGCAAGCTTCTCTGGAGGTATGTTGGAACTACAGGAAGACATTAGGCAGGTAAAATAAAGAAAATATTTAGATTGGTAGTAAAAATGCTAATACGTTGTCAGAAAGGTCATGTCCACAGTCAACAACTGTTCAATAGAAGCTTTAAAGCAAGGATAAGCTAACTTTTCTGTAAACAGTCAGACAAAAATAATTCCAGCTTTGGGTTCCATATCACTCAATTATTCTACTGTAGCATGAAAACATTCACATGTGAATAAATGGGTGTGGCTGTGCTGCAGAAAACTTTATTCATAAAATTAGGGAGAGTTAGATTTAGACTTCATACCTTAGTCTGATAATGTTTGCTTTAAATGATTTAGATGAATATGAGCTCTATCCAAAATAGAAGTATGAGTCAGAAAGGTAAGCAAACCATTGTAGTAAGAGGTCAAATTGCCTAGGCAGTAATGGTTCTCAGAATCAGATAGATCTTAATTCTGGGTGAACTAACTATCAGGTTTGGCAAGGGAGAATTTCTGAATCCTAGATGAAATCGATAGGCTAAAATTTAGGATTAGACTCTAACTTAGTGCTTAGTCACTCAGTCGTGTCCTAATCTTTGCAACCCCTGGACTATAGTCCACCAGGCTCCTCTGTCCTTGGAATTCTCCAGGCAAGAAGACTGGAGTGGATAGCCATTTCCTTCTCCAAACACTGGACCTTCCCAACTCAGGGACTGAACCTGTGTCTCCCGCATTGCAGGTGGATTCTTTACCATCCAAGCTACCGGGGAAGACTCTAACTCCAGTTAGGAACAAAATCATCAAAATAAAAAGATCATGTCAAGGACAAATAAAGAACACACTGAACTGAACTCACTAGAATACTCTGAGCACAGTGGCTCATAGTGAGAAGAGAGGTACACTGTGATAACTAGAGTTAAGTTTATTTCAGATCCTATCTCCTGCTAAAACCATATACTAATCAACAAGCCTGTTCAGAAATTGCTTCAGTGGAATTCTCTGCCAGTCCAGGGGTTATGATTCGGTAGCCTCACTTGTCAGGGCTACAGGTTTCATCCCTGGTTAGGGAGCTAGGATCCCATAAGCCATGGGGTGCAACTTAAAAAAAAAAAAAGAAAAGAAAAAAAATTGGTTCAAGAACTAAATGGAAATGAGACTTTGTAATTTAAAGAAAACACATCATTTTTTGCTGTCAAATTCTGAGAGCAAATAATAATATAAGAGTCCTGGCACATGATAGGCATTTAATGACTATGTTTTGAGTACCTAACACCTGAGCACTATTAAAAATCTTTCCAATAGAAGTTTGTAAACCAATGCCATGTTTTTTTTAATACTTACTCTCTTTATAATACCATACAGAAAATTTTGCTAATGGAAGACATCTTACAATTACTGTTGTATCCTTTGTCAAACTTTTACCCAAAACATATTACATTTAAAATTTTTATAATTAAAAATTTAACTCTAAGTAAGTCGATAGTAGTAAAAAAAATCCTAGTTGATGAAGTATATGGAGCAGTTGGTTTACTGATTGACAATATGAAAGAATGGTGACCACTGGAATTTGATTTTCCATCTATTCCTATCACTCTTTTTAAGACATTTTGTATCACTGTCCATGAAGTAGCAATTTGATTAATTTCTACTTTAAATAAGCTTTGACTCAGAGTCAAAGTCAGCCTTGCTGGAGGAATTCCTGAGCAGGAAAAAAAAAAAAATACAGGACATTAGACAGCAGCTGAGTATTTAATCGTTCAAAGGCGAACCCTCAGTAAGCATCAGAGTAAGCAATTTTATTTATATTAAAGTGAAATGCTGAGCCGACTCAGGGAGGAATTGAATACGTCATTTTATAGGGTCTCCATGTAACAAAAATGAAACGTGTTACTAATCCACCTTGCCAGCTTATACAGCTTTTGAGAGTGAAAGGTTCTCAGTAATAACATTAATTATTATTAAATATTACTAGCTTAGTGTTGTAGAGAATATAAACACCAATTCTTACAGCTTCTTGGTAATGGACTTGAATTTTTTAGGACACTGTAGAATTGGCCATCAATTTCTAACACAACATATTGCAGAATTGCCATTTAACAATTTTTAGAACTAGCTAGTACAAGCCATCTCCTCTCAAGTGGCATGTGTTCCATTTTCTGTCCTTTACTCATCTTTACCACCTGCTAGCCATGTTTTAGGCAAAAAAACAACAGGGTTCTCGGCAGACACGTGTCCTCCAAAATGGTAGCTATTCAGATGATTCATAATAAGACAAAACTTTGAAGACTATGAGAAATGCTTTTTATCCCTTTATTTCCACTGTTCCAATCCTCTTTCATGTTCAAAAACTGGCTTGTGAAGGTGATTTAAAACTCTATTTGGGGAGTACATGTGAACATATAGGAGTATAATTTTAAAAATCAGATTAAAAATATAATTAAATATCTCTTAGAGTCTATATTTGTTGAATCAGTTCTCTGATATCAAAAATTAACTTTCCTTCTTTGGCATTATTTTATGGTTCCTGGTTTTTCCTATTATTTTTTCCTCCTGTCAGCATTCCCCCTCCCCCCCCCCCAGGTGGAAAGTGTTCACGCTGCTCTAGCTTATAGCATACACTGGGTGGCTTACAACAAAGCCATTTACTTCTCACAGTTCTGGAGGCTGAGAAGTCTGAGATGAAGGTGCCAGCAGATTCAGGGCCTAGCAAGGATTTTCTTCCTGCTTCATAGATAGCTGTTTTTTCACTGTATCCTAACATCACATAAGGGACAAGAGATGCCTTTGGATCTCTGTTAAAAAGGCACTAATTCCATCCATAAGGCTCTGCTTTCTTGACCTAATTAACTCGCAGAGGTGGTACCTCCTAAAACCATCACATTGGGGGGTTAAGATTTCAACATTTGAAATTTTGGGTGCACAAACTTTCAGCCTATAGCAGAAAGTGATCATCGGTGTTAATTATGTTCTTTTGCTTCAAATGAAAAACTTTTACTAGTTACTAGAAAATTTGATAATACTTAAGCATTTTGTAAGGAGCAAAAGCAAATAATACTCAATTTAAGAATTATGTTGAACACTAAAAAGTCTGTTTAAACAAAGTACTTAGAATGAATTGTTGGTAAAAACTGTATTCATGACTTTCTAAGTTATTGATGTCTTATATATAGTTTTAATTTTGCATTTCAAAGGAAGGCAAAGCTCCTGATTTAATTTTAAGAATGAGCAAAAGGGATTGCTTTAATCAAAATATAAAGCAAGATGAAATATTTTAAATTGATCTTTACACTAGTGAAGAAATAAATGAAATTAATGCTCACACAGCTTTAAAGATCTAAATGTATAAATGTCCATATTTCCTAAAAAGAATAAACATGAATAGAGACTGGCCCACGTAGGCCAATGTTCACTTGCAACTTTAAAAATAAAACTGTGGGTACGTTTCAATACTTTTTTTTTTTAATTTATTGATTTATTGATTTTACTTTACAATATTGCATTGGTTTTGCCATACATTGACTTGAATCCGCCATGGGTGTACATGAGTTCCCCATCCCGAACCGCCCTCCCACTTCCCTCCCCATTCCATCCCTCTGGGTCATCCCAGTGTGCCAGCCCCAAGCATCCTGTTTCATGCATCGAACCTGGACTGGCGATTCATTTCACATATGATAATTTACATGTTTCAATGCCATTCTCCCATATCACCCCACCCTCGGCCTCTCCCACAGAGTCCAAAAGACTGTTCAATACATCTGAGTCTCTTTTGCTGTCTCGCATACAGGATTATCATTGCCATCTTTCTAAATTCCATATATATGCATTAGTATACTGTATTGGTGTTTTTCTTTCTGGCTTACTTCACTCTGTATAATAGGCTCCAGTTTCATCCACGTCATTAGAACTGATTCAAATGTATTCTTTTTAATGGCTGAGTAATATTCCATGGTGTATATGTACCACAGCTTCCTTATCCATTCATCTGCTGATGGACATCTAGGTTGCTTCCATCTCCTGGCTATTATAAACAGTGCTGTGATGAACATTGGGGTACACATGTCCCTTTCAATTCTGGTTTCCTCAGTGTGTATGCCCAGCAGTGGGATTGCTGGGTCATATGGCAGTTCTATTTCCAGTTTTTAAAGGAATCTCTACACTGTTCTCCATAGTGGCTGTACTAGTTTGCATTCCCACCAACAGTGTAAGAGGGTTCCCTTTACTCCACCCTCTCCAGCATTTATTGCTTGTAGACTTTTGGATAGCAGCAATTCTGACTGGCATGAAATGGTACTTCATTGTGGTCTTGATTTGCATTTCTCTGATAATGAGTGATGTTGAGCAACTTTTCATGTGTTTGTTAGACATCTGTATGCCTTCTTTGGAGAAATGTCTGTTTAGTTCTTTGGTCCACTTTTTATTGGGTCTTTTATTTTCCTGGAATTCAGCTGCAGGAGTTGCTTGTATATTTTTGAGATTAATTCTATGTCTGTTGCTTCATTTGCTATTATTTTCTCCCATTCTGAAGGTTGTCTTTTCACTTTACTTATAGTTTCCTTTGTTGTGCAGAAGCTTTTAATATTAATTAGGTCACATTTGTTTATTTTTTCTTTTATTTCCAATATTCTGGGAGGTGGGTCATAGAGGATCCTGTTGTGATAGTAACCCACAGAATGAGGTTTCATTACTTTTTTGAATTCTACTATAATAAAGCAAAAACTTGAATGAACTAAGAATGTAAAACACTAGATTATACTGCTTCAGTATTTTGGGATGAAGAACAGTCGAAAGAAATACATTTACAAAGGGAAGCATCAGTTCAGTTCAGTTCAGTCACTCAGTCCTGTTCCACACAAAAGCATCAATTCTTTGACGATCAGCTTTCTTTATAGTATAACTCTCACATTCATACATGACTACTGGAAACACCATAGCTTTGACAAGATGGACTTTGTTGGTAAAGTAATGTCTCTGCTTTTTAATATACTCTCTAGGTTGGTCATAACTTTTCTTCCAAGGAGCAAACATTTTTAATTTCATGGCTGCAGTCACCATCTGCAGTGATTTTGGAGCCCCCAGAAATAAAATCTATCACTGTTTCCATTCTTTTCCCATCTCTTTGCCATGAAGTGATGGGACCAGATGCTGTGATCTCTGTTTTCTGAAGTTGAGTTTTAAGCCAACTTTTTCACTCTCCTCTTTCACTTTCAACAAGAAGCTCTTTAGTTCTTCTTTGCTTTCTGCCATAAGGGTGGTGTCATTTGCATATCTGAGGTTTTTGATATTTCTCCCAGCAATTTTGATTCCAGTTTGTGCTTCATCCAGCCCAACATTTAGCAGGATGTACTCTGCATATAATCTTGTTGTGATTCACACAGTCAAAGGCTTTGGCATAGTCAAAAAAGCAAAAGTAGATGCTTTTCTGGAACTCTCTTGCTTTTTCGATGATCAAGTGAATGTTGTCAATTTGATCACTGGTTCCTTTGCCTTTTCTACAACCAGCTTCAACATCCGGAAGTTCCCTGTTCAGGTACTGTTGAAGCCTTCCTTGGAGAATTCTGAGCATTACTTTGCTAGTGTGTAGGATGGGTGCAACTGTGCAGTAATTTGAACATTCCTGTGGTTTTCAGTCTGTCTGCCCTCTGATGGAGAAGGATGAGAGGCTTAAGAAAGCTTTCTGATGGGAGAGAAGCTTTCTGACTGAGGGGGAAACTGGGGTCTTGGGTCTGAAGGGGGGAGCCATGCTCAGTAAATCTTTACTCCAATTTTCTGTTGATGGATAGAACTATGTTCCCTCCCTGCTAATACATTCGGTTCAGTTCATTCACTTAGTCCTGTCTGACTATCTGTGACCGAATGGATTGCAGCATGCCAGGCCTCCCTGTCCATCACCAACTCTTGGAGTTTACTCAAACTCCTATCCATTAAGTTGGTGATGCCATCGAACAATCTCATCCTCTGTCGTCCCCTTCTCCTCCTGCCTTCAATCTTTCCCAGCATCAGGGTCTTTTCAAGTGAGTCAGTTTTTTGTATCAGTTGGCCAAAGTATTGGAGTTTCAGTTTCAACATCAGTCGTTTCAATGAATGTTCAGGACTGATCTCCTTTAGGATGGACTGGTTGGACCTCCTTGCAGTCCAAGGTCTCTCAAAAGTCTTCTCCAACAAGACAGTTCAAAAGCATCAATTCTTCAGTGCTCAGCTTGCTTTATAATCCAACACTCACATCCATCCACGACTACTGGGAAAAACATAGCCTTGACTAGATGGACCTTTGTTGGCAAAATAACGTCTCTGGTTTTTAATATGCTGTCTATGTTGGTCATAACTTTTTTTCCAAGCAGAAAGTATGTTTTAATTTCATGGCTGCAGTCACTATCTGCAGTGATTTTGGAGCCCCCCAAAATAAAGTTTGTCACTGTTTCCACTGTTTCCCCAGCTATTTGCCATAAAGTGATGGGACCAGATGCCATGATCTCAGTTTTCTGAATGTTGAGTTTTGCACCAACTTTTTCACTCTCCTCTTTCACTTTAATCAAGAAACTCTTCAGGTCTTCTTTTTCTGCCATAAGTGTGGTGTCATCTGCATCTCTGAAGTTACTGATATTTCTTCTGGCAATCTTGATTCCAGCTTGTACTTCATCCAGACCAGTGTTTCTCATGGTGTACTCTGTATGTAAGTTAAATAAGCAGGATGGCAATAAACAGCCTTGACATACTCCTTTTCCTATTTGGGACGAGTCTGTTGTTCCATGTCCAGTTCTCACTCTTGCTTCTTGGCCTACATACAGATTTCTCGAGAGGCAGGTGAGGTGGTCTGGTACTGCCATCTTGAAGAATTTTCCACAGTTTGTGGTGATCCATACAGTCAAATACTTTGGCATAGTCAATAAAGAAGAAATAGATGATTTTCTGGAACTCTCTTGCTTTTTCAATAATTCTAAGGATGTTGGTAATTTGATCTCTGGTTCCTCTGTCTTTTCTAAAACCAGCTGGAACATCTGGAAGTTCATGGCTCATATATTGTTGAAGCCTGATTTGGAGAATACTGAGTATTAGTTTACTAAGCGTGTGAGATGAGTGCAACTGTGCAGTAGTTAGAGCATTCTTTTGCACTGCTTTTCTTTCCGACTGGAGTGAAAACTGTCCGTTTCAAGTCCTGTGGCCACTGCTGAGCTTTCCAGATTTGCTGGCATATCGAGTGCAGCACTTTCACAGCATCATCTTTCAGGATTTGAAATAGCTCAACTGGAATTGCATCACCTCCACTAGCTTTGTTCATAGTGATGCTTCCTAAGGCCAACTTGCCTTCACATTCCAGGATGTCTGTGTCTAGGTGAGTGATCACACCATCGTGATTTTCTGCGTCATGGAAATTTTTTCGTATAGTTGTTCTGTGTATTCTTGCACCTCTTTTTAAAATCTCTGCTTCTGTTAGATCCATCCCATTTCTGTCCTTTATTGAGCCCGTGTTTGCATGAAATGTTCCCTCTGTATCTCTGATTTTCTTGACGAGATCTCTAGTCTTTCCTATTCTATTGTGTTCTTCTATTTCTTTGCATTGATCACTGAGGAAATCTTTCTTATCTTCCCTTGCTATTCTTTGGAACTCTGCATTCAAATGAGTATATCTTTCCTTTTTTCCTTTGCTTTTACTTCTCTTCTCAGTTATTTATATGGCCTCCTCAGACAGCCATTTTGCTTTATTCATTTATTTTTCTTGGGGATGGTTTTGATCCCTGTCTCCTGTACAATGTCATAAACATCTGTTTATAGTTCATCAGGCAGTCTGTCTATCAGATATATTCCCTTAAATCTATTTCTCACTTCCACTGTATAATTGTAAGGGAATTACTTAGAAAATAAAAGTAACTAAAAATTGAGTTTGAACTTCCTCTTTTATGGACTTTTATGTTATTTCTTCCCTTTTGTTCTGATGGGCAGAACCATGTTCAGTAAATCTTTAATCTAATTTTCTTTTGACGGGTAGGGCTGTGTTCCATCCCTGCTATTTACCTGAGGTCAAACTATGATGGAGGTAATGAAGATAATGGTGACCTCCTTCAAAAGATCCCATGCATGTACTGCTACACTCACTGCCTCCAACCCTGCAGTAGGCCACCACCAACCCACGCCTCCACTGGAGACTCCTGGGCATTCCTGGGCAAGTCTGGGTCAGTCTTTTGTGGGGTCACTGCTCCTTTCTCCTGGGTCCTGGCACTCATAAGGTTCTGTATGTGCCTCCAAGAGTCTATTTCCCAGTCCTGTTTAAGTTCTGGCAGCTCTACAGTGGGGTTAACGGCAACCTCCTCCAAGAGGCCTTTGGCATACCCAAGTCTACTGCACCCAGAGCCCCGTCCCTGCGGCAGTCCACTGCTGACCTGAAGCTCCACAGGAGATGCTCAAACACAGTTCTGTCTCAGTCTCTGTGGGGTCCCTGGGTCCTGGTGCACACAAGGTTTGTTTGAGCCCTCTGAGCAGCTTTTGCAGAAATGGGGTTTGAGTCTAAATGTGAATTCACCCCTCGTACCATCTTGCTGGGATTTCTCCTCTGCACTTGGGCATGGGGTATCTCCTAACAGTCACCCCAGCGCCTTGCAACTGCCACTCCAGTGCAACACAGCCTTGTCTAGCTCAATGAAACTATGAGCCATGCCGTGTAGGGCCACACATGATGGACACGTCATGGTGGAGAGTTCTGATGAAATGTGGTCCAGTGGAGGAGGGAGTGGCAAATCACTTCAGTATTCTTGCCTTGAGAACCCCCTGAATAGTAGGAACAGACAAAAAGATAGGACACTGAAAGATGAACTCCACAGGTCGGTAGGTGCCCAATATGCTACTGGAGCTCAGTGGAGAAATAACTCCAGAAAGAATGAAGAGGCACAGCCAAAGCAAAAACAATGGCCAGTTGTGGATGTGACTGGTGATGGAAAAAAAGTCCGATGCTGTAAAGAGCAATATTGCACAGGAACCTGGTATGTTAGGTCCACGAATCAAAGCAAATTGGAAGCTGTCAAACAGGAGATGGCAAGATAAAACGTCAACATTTTAGGAATCAGAGAACTAAAATGAACTGGAATAGGTGAATTTAACTCAGATAACCATTATATCTACTACTGTGGGCAAGACTCCCTTGGAAGAAATGGAGTAGCCGTCATAGTCAACAAAAGAGTCCGAAATGCAGTACTTGGATGCAATCTCAAAAAAGACAGAAAATCTCTATTCGTTTCCAAGGCAAACCATTCAATATCATGATAATCCAAGTCAATGCCCCGACCAGTAATGCTGAGGAAGTTGAAGTTGGATGGTTCTATGAAGACCTATATGATCTTCTAGAACTAACACCCCCCCCCCCCTTAAAAAAAATGTTCTTTTCATCATACGGGACTGCAATAGTAAGAATGCAAAATAGACTGGAGTGCAAAATAGACTGGAATGCAAAAGTAGGAAGTCAAGAAACACCTGAAGTAACAGCCAAATTTGGCCTTGGAGTACAGAATGAAGCAGGGCATAGGCTAACAGAGTTTTGCAGAGAATGCATGCTGCTGCTGCTGCTGTTAAGTCGCTTCAGTTGTGTTCGACTCTGTTCGACCCCATAGACGGCAGCCCACCAGGCTCCCCGTCCCTGAGGTTCTCCAGGCAAGAGAATGCATAGGTCATAGCAAACACCCTCTTCCAACAACACAAGAAAAGACGCTACACATGGGCATCAACAGATGGTCAATGCTGAAATTAGATTGATTATATTCTTTGCAGCCAAAGATGGAGAAGCTCTATACAGTCAGTAAAAACAAGACTGGGAGTTGAATGTGGCTCAGATAGTGAAATTCTTATTGCCAAATTCAGATTTAAGTTGAATAAAAAAGGGAAAACCACTAGACCATTCAAAGTGAAGCCGCTCAGTCATATCTGACTTTTTGTGACCCCATGGGCTGTAGCCCACCAGGCTCCTCCATCCATTAATTTTCCAGGCAAGATTAATGGAGTGGGTTGCCATTTATGACCTACATCAAATCCCTTACGATTATACAGTGGAAGTGAGAAATAGATTCAAGGGACTTGATCTGATAGACAGAGTCCTTGTAGAAATATTGACGAAGGTTTATGACATTGTACAGGAGGCAGGACTCAAGATAATCTCCAAGAAAAAGAAATGCAGAAGAGCAAAATGGCTGTCTGAGGAGGCCTTTCAAATAGCTGTGAAAAGAATAGAAGTGAAAAGCAAAGGAGAAAAGGAAAGATATACTCATTTGAATGCAGAGTTCCAAAGAAGAGCAAGGAGAGATAAGAAAGCCTTCCTCAGCGATCAATGCAAAGGAATAGAGGGGACACAATAGAATGGGGAAGACTAGAGATCTCTTCAAGAAAATTAGAGATACCAAGGGAAAATTTCACCGAAAGATGGGCTCAATAAAGGACAGAAATGGTATGGACCTAACAAAAGCAGAATATATTAAGAAGAGGTGCAAGAATACACAGAAGAACCATACAGAAAAGATCTTCATGACCCAGATAATAGCGATGTTGTAATCACTCACTTAGAGACAGATATGATGGAATGTAAAGGCAAGTGGACCTTAGGAAGCATCACCGCGAACAAGGCTAGTGGAGGTGATGGAATTTCAGTTGATCTATTTCAAATCCTGAAAAATGATGCTGTGAAAGTGCTTCACTCAATATGTCAGCAAATTTGAAAAATGCAGCAGCAGCCACGGGACTTGAAAAGGTCAGTATTCATTGCAATCTGAAAGAAAGGCAATGCCAAAGAATTTTCACACCACTACATAATTGCACTCATCTCATATGCTAGTAAAGTAATGCTCAAAATTCTTCAAGCCAGGCTTCAGAAACACATGAACCATGAACTTCCAGATGTTCCAGCTGGTTTTAGAAAAGGCAGAGGAACCAGAGATCAATTGCCAACATTCTTTGGATTATTGAAAAAGCAAGAGAGTCCCCAAAAAACATCTATTTCTGCTTTATGGACTATGCCAAACCCTTTGACTCTGGATTCCCACAAAATGTGGTAAATTCTGAATGAAATGAGAATACCAGACCAGCTGACCTGCCTCTTGATAAATCTGTATGCAGGTCAAGAAGCAACAGTTAGAACTGAACATAGAACACCAGACTGTTTCCAAACAGGAAAAGGAGTACATCAAGGCTGTATATTGTCATCCTGCTTATTTAACTTACATGAAGAGTACGTCATGAGAAACGCTGATCTGGATGAAGCACAAGCTGGAATCAAGATTGCCAGGAGAAATATCAATAACGTGAGATATGCAGATAACATTATCCTTATGACAGAAAAAGAAGAAGAACTAAAGAGCCTCTTGATGAAAGTGAAAGAGGAGAGTGAAAAATTTGTCCTAAAATTCAACATTCAGAAAACTAAGAACATGGCTTCTGGTCCCATCACTTTGTGGTAAATAGTTGGGGAAACAGTGGAAACAATAAGAGACTTTATTTTGGGGGGCTCCAAAATCACTGCAGATGGTGAATGCAGCCATGAGATTAAAAGGCACTTGCTCCTTGGAAGAAAAGCTATGACCAAACAAAACAGCATATTAAAAAACAGAGATGTTACTTTGCCAACAAAGGTCCATCTGGTCATGGTTATGGTTTTCCAATAGTCATGCATGAATGTGAGAGTTGGACTATAAAGCAAGCTGAATGCCAGAGAATTGATGCCTTTGAATTGTCGTGTCACAGAAGATCTTGAGAGTCCTTGGACTGCAAGGAGTTCCAACCAGTCCACCCTAAAGGAAATCAGTCATGAGTTTTTATTGGAAGGACTGTTGCTGAAGCTGAAACACCAGTACTTTGGTCACCTGATGTATAGTTCTGACTCATTTGAAAAGACTCTGATGTTGGGAATGATTGAAGGCAGGAGGAGTGAGGATGACAGAAGATGAGATGGTTGGATGGCATCACTGGCTCTGTGGACATGAGTTTGAGTAAGCCCAGGAGTTGGTGATGGACAGGGAGGCCTGGCATACTGCAGTCCATGGGGTCGCAAAGAGTCGGACATGACTGATTGACTGAACCGAAACTGAACATTCTTTGACATTGCCTTTCTTTGGGATTGGAATGAAAATTGACCTTTTCCAGCCCTGCGGCCACCGTTGAGTTTTTCTGACATATCGAGTGCAACACTTTCACAGCTTCATCTTTTAGTATTTCACATAGGTCAACTGGAATTCCATCACCTGCTCTAGGTTTGTTCATAGTGATGCTTGTTAAAACCCACTTGACTTGTCACTTCAGGATGTCGGGCTCTAGGTGAGTGATCACACCATTGTGGTTATCTGGATTATTAAGGTCTTTTTGTATTTTTCTTCTGTGTATTCCTGCCACCTCATCTTATATCTTCTTGTTCATTTACAGCCGTACCATTTATGTCCTTTATTGTGTTAACCTTTGCATGAAATGTTCCCTTGGTATCAAGCCTGAAAGTGTCCAAATAGTCATATATTCCTACCCACTTAAAAAATATAAGGAGAAAATATAAAACAGATGACATTATTCTACATAGCAAAAATTCAATTTAATTACATGAATTGATTTAAGATCCTACTTTTCAAAAATAATATTCTAGCTGATGGGAATTTAGAAGTAAATATTCAATGCTTGACCTCAGGGAATTTGATTTTTTAGAAAGACAAGTTAAACCAGCCAATATATTACAGTGCAATAAATGACTTAAAAAAAAAGGAGGAAATAACATCAAAGTCCACAAAAGAGGGAGGCCCAAACTAAATTTTTGATAAAAGTGGGATAGTTTGGAGAAATATTCCTAGAAAAAGTCATCTAAAGAAAGTGTTAAAGGGAAGTGACTCTCATTCAAGCAAATAGGTGGAGCAAAAAGTTTCCATTCCATGTTGAAAAATGTTCCTAACTAAAGTCAGATGCATTTATGTGAATCTATAAAATCAGGTACATGGCATCCCACTGGTCTCCAAAGTCAAGTTCCCTGGGGGTTCTCAGGCCCTTTGTCAGATCCCCAGGTTGGAAAATCTGTTGTGAGTCCTAGAAGTTTCTAAACAGTGTGAGAACTTCTTTGGTATAATTGTTCTGCATGTTGTGGATCATCTGCTTGGCAGCTCTATGCTGGAGCAAGTGGCAACCTCCTCCAAGAGGGCTTATGCCACATGCTGAGCAGTCCAGGTCTGCTACAGCCAGAGCCCCTGTCCCCACAAAAGTCCACTTCTGACCAGTGCCTCCACAGGAGACATTCAAATACTCAAATGTTGTGAGCCCGGATAGCTCAGTCGGTAGAGCATCAAATACTCAAATGTAGATCTAGCTCAGTCTCTGTGGGGACTATGGGTCCTGGTGCACATAAGGTTTTGTTTCAGTCCTCTGAGCATCTCTGGCAGGTATGGGGTTTGATTCTTGTCAGGAAACATTTAACAAGAGGCTTCCTGTGTGCTGTTTTGGATCTGCCAGGAACCCTCTGGCCCTTATTAATTCCTGAATATTCAGAAATTAAGAGGAGAGACACACCTTTCCCAGGGTTGAGGAATCCAGGCATTTCTCATTATGGTGATAAGTACCCTCTTCCTTCTTATGAACCATACAGTAAAAGGTGATTGTTTGCAACTCTCTTTTTGATAGGGATCATGTTATGTTTTGTAAATCTGGAATTTTAATCTTCATCTTTGCTGAGAATAACCACCTTGTAAGACAGTATATACGCCCACGCCATGTTGATTAAAACACCTTTGCTCCATCAGATCTTTGGTCCCTGTGTCTGTCTTTCTGTCTTTCTTTCTTTCTTCCTTTCTTTCTCTCTCTCTCTCTCTCTCTCTCTCTCTCTCTCTCTCTCTCTCTCTCTCTCTCTCTCTATTTCTGGCTAATTCCTTGGAGCGCGGAGGCCCGCTGAGCTCACGTTATTGCCCGGGCTTCTAAGACCCTCTCAAGAAGGCACACTGTGCCTTCACCCACTCGAGAGGGCTCCCAGTGCCTACGTGCAGCAGTGTAAGCTCTAAGAACAGGGCGTTTTTGGCTTTCTGTGTAAACCAGGGGATATCAGCCTCTTTCTTTCTCTTACTTTCTTATCGTTGACTCCAGACCACCAGGTTCTGGTCCATTAAAGAACCAACAGATTCTCAAAGTGACTTCTCCCTTCCTACTGAGTTGGCTTAAAGCTTAACATTCAGAAAACTAAGATCAGGGCATCTGGCCCCATCACTTCATGGGAAATGGATGGGGAGACAGTGGAAACAGTGTCAGATTTTATTTTTTGGGGGCTCCAAAATCACTGCAGATTGTGACTGCAGCCATGAAATTAAAAGACGCTTACTCCTTGGAAGGAAAGTTATGCCCAACCTAGATAGCATATTAAAAAGCAGAGACATTACTTTGCGAACAAAGGTCCGTCTAGTCAAGGCTATGGTTTTTCCAGTGGTCCTGTATGGATGTGAGAGTTGGACTGTGAAGAAAGCTGAGTGCCAAAAAATTGATGCTTTTGAGCTATGGTGTTGGAGAAGGCTCTTAAGAGTTTCTTGGACTGCAAGGAGATCCTACCAGTCTATCTTAAAGGAGATCAGTCCTGAGTGTTCATTGGAAGGACTAATGGTGAAGCTGAAACTCCAGTACTTTGACCACCTCATGGGAAGAGTTGACTCATTGGAAAAGACCCTGATACTGGGAGAGATTGGGGGCAGGAGGAGAAGGGGGCGACAGAGGATGAGATGGCTGAACGGCATCACTGACTCAATGGATATGAGTTTGAGTAAGCTCCGGGAGTTGGTGATGGACAGGGAGGCCTGGCGTGCTGCGATTCATGGGGTCGCAAAGAGTCAGACACAACTGAGCGGATGAACTGAACTAAACTGAACCATCCTGTTGGGGCTTCTCCTTTGCTCTTGGGATCCAACATTCTCCTGTCAATGGTTGTTCAGCAGTGAGTTTCAATTTTGGAGTTCTTGCAGGAAAAGATGAGCTCATGTCCTCTACTCTGCCATCCTAAGCCTGACTTTTGCAAACTGGGCTAGCCAGAAAGAGGACATGTTTGTTTCACCTGATTCTGACTCTGGTCCATGGATTTTCTTTTGTTCCATTTTTGCAGGCTTTTCCCTTTCTTTGCCTTTTAGCCACCACCAGTTTTGACTCACTTTTCCTATTCTAAGTACCTAATATTATCCCCTCAAGATATGGGAGGTTCAGTTCTTTAAGAATATGGGCAGTGAGGTCTCTCTGGCTACTTCCTGCTGAGCTGGGACTGAGAGGGGCATTGGGCCTCCCTCTCTTGCTAGTCTCAATTGTCAGAGTCCTGATAGCAGTGTCCATCTAAGGGTAAGTGATACATATTTTCCACGGTCAGGTGCAGTTTTATGTATTCTTATTGAACTAGTAGTGTATTTTGTAGCTTGTTGACCTTAACTGAAAGTCTTCTGAAATCTGAGGCTGAGTTGCATGAACTTTCTGCTGAGTTTGATTTTGCTGTCCCAGTGTCCAACAGATTGGACTTCCACTGTGCAGTGATCAAGACCACCCCCCCCCCCAAAAAAAAAAAGAAATGCAATAAGGCAGAACGGTTGTCTGAGGAGGCCTTACAAATAGCTGAAAAGAGAAGAGAAGCTGAAGTCAAATGAGAAAGGGAAATACATTTCCAACTGAATACAGAGTTCCAAAGAACAGCAAGGAGAGATAAGAAAGCCGTCCTCAGTGATAAGTGTAAAGAAATAGAAGGAAATAAAAACCAGAATGGGAAAGACTAGAAATCTCTTCATGAAAATTAGAGATACCAAGGGAACATTTCATGCAAATTGGGTACAATAAAGGGCAGAAATTGTATGGACCTAACAGAAGCAGAAGATATTAAGAAAAGGTGGCAAAGATACACAGAAGTATACAAAAAGGATCTTCATGATCCAGATAACCAGAATGGTATGATCACTCATGTAGAACCAGACATCCTGGAATAAGAAGTCAAGTGTGCCTTAGGAAGCATCACTACAAACAAAGCTAGTGGAGGTGATGGAATTCCAGTTGAGCTATTTCAAATCCTAAAATATGATGCTGTGAAAGTGCTGCATTCAATACGCCAGCAAATTTGGAAAACTCAGCTATGGCCACAAGACTGGAATAGGTCAGTTTTTATACCAACCCCAAGGAAAGGCATGGCAAGGAATGTTCAAACTACTACACAATTGCACTATTCTCACATGCTACCAAAGTAATGCTCAAAATTCTCCAAGCAACATGTCAACAGCACATCAACTGAAAACTTCCCCATGTTCAAGCAAGCTGAATTCAGAAAGGGCAGAGGAACCAGAGATCAAACCAGAGATTAAACCAGAGATCTGCCGGATCATAGAAAAAGCAAGATAATTCCAGAAATATATCTACTTCTGCTTTATTGACAACACCAAAGCTTTTGAGTGTGTGGATCACCACCAACAGTGGAAAATTCTTCAAGAGGTGGGAATACCAGGATACCTGACCTGCCTCTTGAGAAACCTGTATGCAGATCAAGAAGCTACTCTTAGAACTGGACATAGAGCAGCAGACTGGTTCCAAATTGGGAAAGGAGTATGTCAAGGCTGTATATTGTCACCTTGCTTATTTAACTTTTATGCAGAGTACATCAAGTGAAATGCCAGGTTCTGTGAAACACAAGCTAGACTCAAGATTGCTGAGAGAAATATCAATAATCTAAGATATGCAGATTGCACCACCCATATAGCAGAAAGTGAAGAGAAAGAGAAGAACGTCTTGATGAAAGTGAAAGAGTGGAGTGAAAATTTGACTTAAAAGTCAGAATTCAAAAAACAAAGGTTGTGGCATCTGGTCCCATCATTTCATGGCAAACAGATGGGAAAACAGTGGACACAGTGACAGACTTCATTTTCTTGAGGTCCAAAATCACTGCAGATGGTGACTGCAGCCATGAAATTAAAAGACTCTTGCTTCTTTGAAGTAAAGCTTTGACCAACTTATACAGCATATTGAAAAGCAGAGGCATTACTTTGTCAACAAAGGTCCATCTAATCAAAGCTACACTTTTTCCAGTAGTCATGTATGGATGTGATGTTTGGACTATAAAGAAAGTTGGGTGCTGAAAAACTGATGCTTTTGAATTGTGGTGTTGGCGAAGACTCTTGAGAGTCCCTTGGAAGGTAAGGAGATCAAACCAGTCCATCCTAAAGGAAATCAGTCCTGCATATTCATTGGAAGGACTGATGTTGAAGCTGAAACTCCAATACTCTGGCTACCTAATGTGAAGAAATGGCTCACTGGAAAACACCCTGAAGTTGGGAAAGTTTAAAGGCGGGAGAAAGGATGACAGATGATCAGATGTTTGGTTGGCATCCCTGACTTGATGGACTTGAATTTAAGTAAGCTCTGGGAGTTGGTGATGGACAAGGATGACTAACATGATGCAGTCCATGTCATCACAGAATTGGACACGACTGAAGGACTGAAGTGAACTGAACATGGCATGTAATTGTTTTTCAGGAAAGAGGTTGACAGGTACATTTTAGTTCAATTGATCTTGAAAATATTTTATAATAAATAGCACTGATTTGTGTCCTCACTAAATGTGGGGCACTCAGCAGCTTTGGGAGAAAAGGAAATGATTGCAAGAAATTAGTGACAAGTTAGGATACTTTCTTATTTCTTATCTTAGGCATGATTACTTTACATAATTATGTAGAGTAGTTTTCATGGAAATAAATATGTTAAAGATATATGGAGTTCAAGATTTTGCAGTTTAATTCTAACTCTCCTGCAGATAGAAATATAATGTAGAAATGTGTCAGAGAACAGAGTTTGTGGTTGGGGACATATTTGAAAATTTATGGAGAAAACTATGAAAAGAGGGATTTGGATAGAAGATGGGAACAAAGAATGCTTAAAAAACTGCAAGAATCCTAATAAAACACTAAAATTTTCAAACAAGAGAATGAGGAAAATTCTCAAAAGGTAATAACTCAAATATGAGAGGTTTGGGTGACTGTTTCAGTTGCTGCCCATGTAAGGGAGGCACAATTTGAGTTCAGTCAAGTGAAATACTTGTTGAAAAAAAAAAATAACCCTATGAATAGAGTTATAAGAAAATATAGAATCTCTACAATGACATGAATAAATATAAACATAATATCCAGTCAGAAACAATGAGAATGCAAAGAACATTAAAATATAGAATTTATACAGGAAAAAAATGTAGCCATTAGGAAACCATCAGGAAATTATCAGTATATTGAAATTAGCAACCTATGAGTAAAATAGCTACTAAAAATGCTTAATGAGTTAAAGGAAAATACACTCATGTATAATCAGATGAGAAACCAATAAAGAAATAGAACTATATAAAAGAACCAAATCAATGCAGTGAGCCTAAGAAGTATAGCTGAAATAAAGATTTTAATGCATGAAATTAATAAAAAATAAGAGGGTATTCATGAAAACATCAGTGAACTTGGAGATAAATCAGTTGAAAAGATCTAATTTGAATAATATAAATAGCAAGTACTCTGAAATATATGTAATCGAAGTACTATGGGAAAGGAGAACAGGAATGGGGCAGAAAATTATTAGAAATATATTATAGCCCCAAACTCATATATCTGAAGAAAAAGCATCAAACTACAGATGCACGTACTTAAAAAAAAAATCACACCATTGCAAACTGTGGATATCAAAAGATAAAATTAAATAACTAAAAGAGGCAAGAGAAATGACTCATCACAAACACACAAAAAGGAATCAAAATAACTACTGACTTATTAGAGACAAAAATGGCTTTAGACTACGACAGAACAGTATAATGTGCTAAACAAAAGCTACTATCAATGGGAATATGATATCAAGAAAAGTAAGCATTCAAAAATAATAGAAGAAAAACATTTTATTGTAAACCAAAACTGAGAGAATTCATTGTATTCAAATTTGTATACAAAAAAGGCTAAGGAAATTAGTCAGGATGAAGGGAAATAACTTCAGATGGTAGCTTCAATACAAATAAAAAGGTACAGGTGTTAAATGTGAGTAAATAAAAGCCAATTTTATTTTCAGGCAAGATGGAGCAAAAGGGGCCAGATTTACTTTCCCACCCAAAACAACAAATATCCAGACAAAATAAATGAAACAATAACACCCAGCAATGTGATCTCTGAGAGATGGGAAAGAAATGAAATGTGCCATATAATTGTCTCAGTGTACTGTCTGGAAAACAACCAAAGGCAGAACTCAACTATCTCTCAGGAGAGGAGAGGGGTCTGGGAGTCTAGGAGGCTAAGGCAGCCAAAGTTCACAGTGCAGAGTACAAGAAAGGAGGAGGAGAAGGAGAAGAGAGAGCGAGAGGGAGAGATCTGGATTTCTGCAGTGTCTGCATAATACTAAATGGTGAGTATGTACATGGGAAATACCTGAGTTCAGAAAAAGAACCGCCAAAAATGATTAGAAATAGCAACCTGCAAATCTCACAGTAAAGAATATTGTTTGTTGTAAAAAGAAACAGTGTGGAAAACCCTATAATTCATGAAGAAACAGATGGAATACTAAAAAGATCTTACTTTATGATTTGTAAAATTAACACTAGTCTAAACACTGATCTGCTTCCACCTAATAAAGTTTAAAGACAATATCCACAAAGATCAAATGGTTTTGAATAAATTAATTGTACCCTGGAAGAAAGCTCAGTATTTATAGGAATACAAAATTATCCATCAGCCAACAAGGACAAACATACAATGTGCACAATCTAATAAAAAATTATCATGCACTCCAAAAGCAGAACAATTTGCCCATTAAAAAAAGAAAAAAAAAAAACTATCAAAATAATCCTAGGTATGACACAGATGATAGTAGGTAAAGATATTGAATACATAGTGACAGAAAATATCCAAAAATGAAATATAGAATAAATAAATATCATTATTTGCAACAGCCAAAAACTTGGAAGAGCTCTAACACCCACCAAAAATGGATTGGTCAAACAATAGAATGCTACTCAGTATAACATGAGAATGATAAAATAAAACTGGTATATAGAACAATGTGGATGAATGTTAAAATAATGGTTTCAGTGAGAAGCCAAACAATATAGTAAATTCTGTATGAATTCATTCATACAAAATTTTTTAAAATGTACGTTGAGACTTCTGTAGTCTCAAGAAACAGATCACAAGTTGTCTGTTTGGAGATGGCAGTACATATGAGGGCAGAAATGCAAAGAGCAAAAGGAAACTTATGGAAGTGTTAGATATGTTTATTATGTTGATTTTCTTAATGGTTTAATGAGTATACACATGTCAAAGCTTATGATACTGTATATCTTAAACATGAGCAGTTTTGTATATTAATTGCACATCAATAAATATGGTGAAACCAAACCAAAGACCAAGAATATCCCTGACAGAATATTCAGTTCAGTTCAGTTCAGTTCATTTCATTCGCTCAGTCGTGTCTGACTCTTTGTGACCCCATGGATTGCAGCACGTCAGGCTTCCCTATCCATTACCAACTCCTGAAGCTAGCTCAAACTTATGTCCATCAAGTTGGTGATGCCATCCAACCATCTTATTCTCTGTCATCCCCTTCTCCCCTTGCCTTCCATCTTTCACAGCATCAGGGTCTTTTCCAATGAGTCGGTTATTCACATCAGGTGGCCAAAGTATTTGAAATTTCAGCTTCAACATCAGTCCTTCCAAAGAATATGCAGGACTGATTTCCTTTTGGATGGACTGGTTTGATCTCCTTACTTTCCAAGGGACTATCAAGAGTCATACAACACCACAGTTTAAAAACATCAATTCTTCTGTGCCCAACTTTCCTTATGGTCCAACTCTCACATCCATACATGACTACTAGAATAACCATAGCTTTGACTAGATGGATCTTTGTTGGCAAAGTAAAGTCTCTGCTTTTTTAACATGCTGTCTAGTTTTGTCATAGCTTTTCTTCCAAGGAGCAAGTGTCTTTTAATTTCATGGCTGCAGTCACCATTTGCAGTGATTTTGTACCCCAAGAAAATTAAGTCTGTCACTGTTTCCATTGTTCCATTGATAATACAATATTATCAGCCATAGATCTAGTTATTAACTCAAAATGTTATATGTCCAGAAATATCCAAGTTTCCTACTAATTGTATTGTACTCAAATCTTTAACCATGCTATTTTAAGTTTTGTCCTTCACATGCAATCATTATTTTACACCGATGTTTTTACAAAATGAAGATTTTCAAGAAGACTAATAAAAAATAATTTTTAAAAGATAAATATAAGTTTCTGATAGCCTTTAGATAATACAACTGAACTGGGTAACAAATGACAAAACTAATGGAAAACCTGCTTACTTTATTCAAATCAACAGAAATTAATCACCTGCAACTGAATGAACTAATGAGTATAGTTTATAACTTTATGACTTTTTGAAAAATACACTAGCTTTAATCTTTGCTTTCCAGAAAAAAAACTTTCCCTCTTCTGCTCTGACCTAAAACATGTTGATAAAATATACCTTTATAAACAAAGATGAAATATTTATCTTTTTCTCTCTACCTGATCCTGCCAGAATTTGGCTTCCCCAGCCGGCTCTCCTGTGGACTTAATGGTTTAATGCAACTGAATTACAACTAGCAATATTAATCATTTTTAAAATTTGTTCTTTTACCCAAATTATTTATGCATTGTGTTTTCCTACTGTGCTATGACTTCATCAATATCATTACCTACTTATATCCTATTTTATAAAGATGTTGTCTCATAGTGTTGGATATATAACCAGGCCTCCAACAAAACTGATGGCTAAACATTTTAAGGAAACAGATCACATTAATAAATCCATAGATAATTATAATAGTGTGATTCTAGGTATGGAAAGGAGCAATAAGGGGGAATATCTCCTGGAGCATAATTGACCACTAGTAAGAGATGGAATCGGAGAAGGCAATAGCACCGCACTCCAGTACCCTTGCCTGGAAAATCCCATGAACAGAGGAGCCTGGTAGGCTGCAGTCCATGGGGTCGCAAAGTGTCGGACACGACGGAGCGACTTCACTTTCACTCTTCACTTTCATGCATTGGAGAAGGCAATGGCAACCCACTCCAGTGTTCTTGCCTGGAGAATTCCAGGGCCAGCGGAGTCTAGTGGGCTGCCATCTATGGGGTCGCACAGAGTTGGACACAACTGAAGCAACTTAGCAGCAGCATTAGTAGCAGCAGCAAGAGAGAGGATCCATCCAGAGAACCTTTAATTATCAACGGGGCCTAATCTGGAAACTTAACACCTGGAGTTGCTATCAACATGAATTTTTGCCTGATTTGGTACAAGCCTCCCAGCAACATGGAACAAAAGCTGGTCATGAAATGTTTCCCAAATATTGGCCAAATTCCAGGCCAAGAAGAGGATCTAAGAAATGGAATATTTCTTGCCATATCAGTAAACAAAATGTGTCACAGGCATCCGCAGTTGTAGCTCCAGCCTATGGTGAGCTGTTAAGCTCTGAGGGAATTCAAGAAGGAAAATACCTGCCATTTAACAGCCATCAGACTGTAGCCACTCCCCAGAACAAGCTCTGAGGAAACTAAGGATTTGAAAGACACAGGATACCAGCCCCAGATAGCTGAGGAATATTTCAGATAAATTATTTCAGTGAGCCCAGACTCTTGTGTCTTCCCACATATAGAAAAGCATTAAATTCCTCAACTAGACAGATCTGGCTTTCTTTAACTACCAGTAATTTTTTATGTTCCCAATGCCTAGTCTTTGTTGCAAAAATTCGATATATCCTAGCTCTCCTCTCGCCTCCTCAGAGTAATTCTCTCATGGTTACTTGAGATACTACCTCCCAGGCCTGAAGTCCTAAAAAATTCCTGCCAAACAAAACATAACTCTTAAAAATATATATATAATTATTTAAAGTTAATTATTTGAAAAGTAGCACTACCTTGGGGTTCATGACATTATTTGATGCCATAGATATATAATGTAAATCACACAATATACAGTGCATGAGAACCACTTGCAAGATTCCTATATTTCATGCAGAGTAATATAATTTTTACTCTAACTAGTAAATGCTGGGGCCAGCCAGGCTTCTCTGTCTGTGGAACTGTCCAGGCAAGAATACTGGAGTGGGTTGTCATTTCCTTCTTCAGAAGGATATTCCTGACCCAGGTATCGAACCCAGGACTCCTGCATTGCAGGCAGATTCTTTGCTGTCTGAGCCACCGTGTTTTACAGAAGGTGTTTATTATTATCACTACAATAAATAGCAGAACTTATACAAAGCAGTTGAGTGAAAAAGCCAAAAAGAAAGTGTGGAATTATCTTAAAAATAGATTGCAAAGCAATGATAGTGATTTGTGTCAGCTACAAATTGGCACTTACCATGGGCACTTAACCATCTACCTCTGCAAGAATTAAATCACGTGCTGCTGCAGCTGCTGATTTTCAACATCCTCTGAAAAGAGTTCAGGGTGGAGAACAGAAACAGGCACTTTGTGTTTGGGACTAAAACTGGCAAGACAAGTCTTCAGATAGTTGGATATTTCCTGGAGCTAATTTTATGAGCCTCATTCTTATATCTCCTCATATCTAGAAAAGCACGAACATTCTTCATGGTGATTACTGTTTCTTGTGACCAGCAAAAGCTTCAGAAGAATAGCAAATATATGTGTGTGTGTGTGTGTGTGTGTGTGTATGCTTCAATAGATTTATTCCCTTTTTACCAAAATCACATATATACTGACCTTCACCCCCTGCTTCTTTGGAACAGTTTCTCAGAGCTACCTGAGGTGCTGTCTTCCAGGCTGCAGTCCTCATTTGGCTCCCAACAAATCTTAACTTACAATACTCATGTTGTTCACTTTTTTTTTTTTAAGTCAACATACAAGAAACCAGAAATGTACCCTTATATAGATCTTTTTAACAAGTGGTGCTGGACTCACTGGATGTACCCAAGTGGAAATGAAATCAATTATAACCCTTATCTTACACAATACACATAAATTGATTCAAGGTAGATAAACTTAACTGTAAAGAGTAAAATGATAAAGCTTTGAGAGTAAAAACCACAGTAATATATTCATGACCTTCCAACATTAGTGATCATAGAAATACTACAAATTAAAATTACAATGAGATATTGCTAGATATCCACCAAAGAGGCTAAACTGATAAAGGCTGACAGGATTCAAATGTCAGTGAAGACAGGGAGCTACCAGAACTCTTATTCACTGTTGATGGGAATGTAAATTGTATAATCACTTTAGAAACAGAGGTTTGGAAATACTAAAAAGTTAACATTTAATCCAGCAATCGCATTTCCAGATATCTAACAGCAACAACAAAAATACAGTTGTCTACAGAAAGATTTTTTCCCAAATATAGAAACAGCCAAAAACTATACATAACAGTAATGCCAATCATCAGATTGGTAGATTAAATGTGGAATATTCATATCATGCATCTGTTGGGCTTCCCTGGTGGTTCAGTGGTAGAAAATCCACCAGCCAGAGCGGAAGGTGCAGGTTTGACCCCTGGGTCTGGAAGATCCCCTGGAGACAGAAATGGCAACCCACTCCAGTATTCTTGTCTGGAAAATCTCATGGATAAAGGAACCTGATGGCCTACAGCAGCCCATGGGGTCACAAAAAGAGTTGGGCAAGACTTAGCAACTAAAGGAAATATTCATATCATGCCTCAATATTATACCAAAAAACCAACGACAATGGCTCAAACTCAAATTACTGATACACACAACAATGTGGATGAACCTCACTGACATTGAGATGAGACAGAGAATCTGGACAGAGAATAGTTCATCCATGTGATTCCATATATATGAAGTTCTAGAAAGGGAAAAAACTAATATATGGTTAAAAAATCAGAACTATAGTTATCTCTGGAGTTGAGAGCAAATGACTGGCAGGAGCATGAGGAAATATCTGGTCTGATGGGACTATTCTATATTTTTATAGGAAATATGGAATAAATATCCATTTATCAAAATTATATATTTAACATATATATTTTAATTTATGTAAATTTTATCTGAATAATTGAATGAGATAGTGAGGAGTGGCTGGAAACATAGATTAAACAAAAATATTGATCACAAATATTGATGCTTTTGGAACTGGGTGATGAATGCATCAAGATTCATTATACTATAATTGAAAAGTTCTCCATGTTAAAATGTTTAAAAAGATTAAACCTTATGAGTCCCACTAGGAAGAGTATGTGTGGTTCTTTTGGGCACTGGGTGGTCATAATAATTACTACAGGAAGTCGAGGCTAAAAATGGGTACTTTATGGAGAATAAAACTGGAAACCTTAAGAAAAAAGATCATAAAAGTTATTACTTCTTCTTTTAATATAACACTCTAATCAGAAGGAGCATCGATATGTGAGCAAGAAGGCTGAGAGATTTATGTATTAGTGAGACTCAGGTTTACATTTTTGTTCTTCTATATTAGCTTTGTTACTTTGTGCAAAGCAATTAACCTTTCTGAGTTTCAGTTTATTCAACTCTAAAATGAGATTAATTATCTCTAACTCAAAAGGTGGCCGTGAGAATTTGGCAACATTAATGTATTATAAGCATTTACTACAGTGCCTGAAACTGACTAGATGTTAAAGGAGACTTTGCTTTTCTTTCTTTCTTTCACAGCCCGCTCTGCCTTACAATCCCCAGCCTTGAAAAATTTTGCTTTATATACATTTGACACTAAACAAATTGAAGCTACTTTTATTATTAGCATCAAGGAAGTGTTACAGAAAGGCTTATTCTACAGGCTTATTCAAAATCTACAGGAAAAGTGAGATTTCAAAGACAAATCTTTGTGAAGAACTTTCAGCTGAGAAAATGAGACCGAGAGCTTGTGAGAATCAAGGGTATATATTTGTTTGTAATTTTAAACAGGAGGAGGTTCTCTCCCTAATATGTAGGGGAAATAATCTTTCATGTCAGTCTTAAAGCATTAAAATCTGTAGGTTTAGAATAATTTTGCAAGTATAGTGACTCCCATAATTTAACTACTTCAGAAGCAGTAAAGTTACCTGTAATTTAAGAAGATTTAGATGATCACGCATATTTAGCAAAACTGGGGATCCAAGAGTGAAGAAATTTGTTCTGATACTGAAGCTGTAATTCTGAAGAGTTGAGCAATGTTACAAATGCAGCACATTATTAAAAAAGGCTTCTGAACTATTATTTAGGATAAAATTGAGAAGAAGTCTTAAATTTGTGAGAATACTATTGTAGCACATGTATCATTTGTTGATACACCCTGCAATATCTTAAATAATAAAGTTCAGTTTTATCTTTTGTAGTAAACAGACAGCAGTACTGAATTTCTGATTTAGTCATAATTTTTAGGACTGAACAGAAACATTTCTTGGCTTATCCATCCTTAAAAATATATTACACTACATATTTTTCATAATATGAAAAAAAGTTATAATGAATCAAACAAACTATCTTAAATTTCTTTAGGGGTGTATGGCAGATATCTAGGGAAAATTAGACTCCATAAAATAATGAAAAAAAAATTTAAAGAATTAGCAAATATAAGAACATTTCAATGGAAATACAGAAGGCTTACATGAAGTATCTTGTAGTGCAGAGGAGAATCTGTGGGTTTTACATCTCTTCATGGTCGTAAGAAAAAGATGATATAACTTGTATAAAGTATACATTTAGATGCTCACACAGACACCACATATAACATGATGTGAATAACAACACACGACTTTTATAAAATGCATTTTTTATTTCTGTGGTGTACATTATCAGAACTAGAAGTGAATTGGGGTGATGTAATAGTTATTTTCTGTAGGTTTCAATTCAATTAAAATAAGGTCCCTATTAAATATCTTTAATGTCATTTCAGATACTTGCTACTTTATGTTAGCTCCAGCTTAACTAGTTTATTTGCTATCCTGAAAAATGCCATTCACTTTTTTCAAAAATACCATTCACTGGTGAATTCTATCAACCATTTAAGAAAGAAATGAAACTAATCCTTCACAAAGTATTGAGAAAGAGGAAATACTTTCTCATTCTGTAAGGCAGGTTTTATTCTATGAAGAAAGCCAGACAGATAAAGAAAGAAAGAAAAAAGGAAAAAGAAAAAAGGGAAAAACAAAAAGAGAGAAATAAAATCAGGCCAATATCTTCACTGAATATAGATGCAAACATTTTTAACAAAGTAATAGCAAGTCAAGCCTAGTGATATATAGAAATTATTATTAACCACTACCAAGTGGAATTTACTTTAGGCAAGTCAAGGTTTTTTAAATTTTTGAATATCATTTAATGCAATATATCATATTTCCTCAACAGATTTAGGAAAATAACTTGACAAAATCCAAGCTTTCATTCCTAATAATTCAACAGATTAGGAATATAAAGGAATTTCATCAACATCATAAAGAGTATCTACATAAAACTTACAGTTCATGTCACACACAATGGTGAAAGATTACTTTCCTTATAAGACCAGGAAAAAGTGCAAAATTCTGCTTTTGATACTTTTCAACATTGTACAGGAAGCCCCTGCCAACACTGAACTGTATACAATGCATTCAAATTTATGGCATATGAATTACACCTCAAAAAATTCTTAAAATGTTTAAGACAAAGAGTGAAATTAATTAACCTTTCTCTTTTACTTCATGTAAATCTGTAGCGTTAAAGAGCTATGTAGAAAATTTTTTCAATATTTGCCATGTTGGATCAGTTCAGTTCAGTTCAGTCACTCAGTCGTGTCCGAATCTTTGTGACCCCATGAACCGCAGCACGCCAGACCTCCCTGTCCATCACCAACTCCCAGAGTTCACCTAAACCCATGTCCACTGAGTCGGTGATGCCATCCAACTATCTTATCCTCTGTCATCCCCTTCTCCTCCTGCACTAAATCTTTCCCAGCATCAGAGTCTTTTCCAGTGAGTCAGCTCTTTGCATCAGGTGGCCAAAGTACTGGAATTTCAGCTTCAACATCAGTACTACCAATGAACACCCAGGACTGATCTCCTTTAGGATGGACAGGTTGGACCTCCTTGCAGTCCAAGGGACTCTCAAGAGTCTTCTCCAACACCATAGTTCAAAAGCATCAATTCTTCTGTGCTCAGCTTTCTTTATAGTCCAACTCTCACATCCATACATGACCACTGGAAAAACCATAGCCATGACTAGATGGACCTTTGTTGGCAAAGTAATGTCTCTTCTTTTTAATATGCTGTCTAGGTTGGTCATAACTTTCCTTCCAAGGAGTAAGTGTCTTTTAATTTCATGGCTGCAGTCACCATCCGCAGTGATTTTGAAGCCCAGAAAGATAAAGTCAGTCACTGTTTCCACTGTTTCCCCATCTATTTGCCATGAAGTGATGGGACCGGATGCCATGATCTTAGTTTTCTGAATGTTGAGCTTTAAGCCAACTTTTTCACTCTCCTCTTTCACTTTCATCAAGAGGATCTTTAGCTCTTCACTTTCTGCCATAAGGGTGGTGTCATCTGCATATCTGAGGTTATTGACATTTCTCTCGGCAATCTTGATACCAGCTTGTGCCTCCTCCAGTCCAGCGTTTGTCATGATGTACTCTGCATATAAGTTAAATATGCAGGGTGACAATATACAGCCTTGACATACTCCTTTTCCTATTTGGAACCAGTCTGTTGTTCCATGTCCAGTTGTAACTTTTGCTTCCTGACCTGCATACAGGTTTCTCAAGAGGCAGGTCAGGTGGTCTGGTATCAAGAGATGATTAAAAATGCAGAAAAAACTTCACATAGAATTGAAAAAAACAGATATTTATATTGTTTTAGATGTTATAGATTTAAAAATGTTAATTGGTCACTATTTTGAATACTCATTAAAATTCACTCTTTTTTGGTCAAAATTATTTGCCTCTTCCACTGGAAATAAGTCAATCCATTCAACTGAATGTTAAATTTATTTCTTACATATAATAAATATTTTCATTTTAAATGTCATATTAAATATCTATAAGTAAAAATAATCATATAGTCTGAGAAAATTGATTTTAAACTAGTTATACATTTCAGCATCATCCATTATAAACATTTATATGTAGTTATCTGTATATATTTTTCATATTGTATTAGAATAATATCTGTAACCTATTATTTCAAATGACATGATATTTATAATCAAGAAATGCACAATAAAGTATATGACTAATTCATTTTCCAACATTCTTTACAATATAACTATAATTTGCATACTTTGTGTGTATTTAGTTTCTCAGTCTTTCAGATCCCATGGATAGTAACCTGCCAGGCTCCCATGTCTATGGGGATTCTTCAGGCAAGAATACTGGAGTGGGTTGTCTTGCCCTCCTCCAGGGAATCGCCCAACCCAGGGATTGAACCCAGGTCTCATGCATTGCAGGTGGATTCTTTACTCTCTGAGCCACCAGGGAATCCCAAGAATACTGGAGTGGGTATTGCAAATGATATCCAGAACTTAGGATATTGCAAGTGAATGCTACATATATCCAGGCTTTGCGTGGGGAGCGATGATGGGAAGACTTTTTTGTTGTTGGTCGTGTTTTCTTACTTCAATTGATAATTTTTCAGTATCAAATCAACAAGGAAAACAAACATTTACTCTAAGAAGAGAGCAAAAGCAAAAACAGTAGTGAATATAGTAATGTGTGAATGTGCTTCGTTGCTCAGTCGTGTCCGACCCTTTGTGATATCATGGCCTGTAGCCTTCCAGGTACTCTGTCCATGGGGATTCTCCCATGGAGAATTCTGGAGTGGGTTGCCATACCCTCCCGCAGATATGCTAAACCCAGGAATGGCACCCAGGTCTCCTGTATTGCAGGCAGATTCTTTTTTCGTCTGAGCCACCAGAGAAGCCTGAATATAGTAATGAGTGCTATCAAATGCATTTGGGACCTTTCTCCACCCAAACTGAAAAAGTTTAATTTGTATCTTTTGCAAATTTCACCTAATAACATACCCCATAAATCAAACTGCAAATTCACTGATTACTAATGTAATCTACTTGAAGGCAGGCTGTGATTCTTTTACTATTTTATAGTAACAACTCATATCCTGGCATATGGAGGGATTTCAATGGATATTCAGTTCAGTTCAGTCACTCACTCATACCCAAATCTTTGTGACCCCATGGGTTGTAGCACACCATGCCTACCTGTCCATCACTAACTCCCAGAGTTTGCCCAAACTCATGTCCATTGAGTCAGTGATGCCATCCAACCATCTCATCCTCTGATGTCCCCTTCTCCTCCTGCCCTCAATCTTTCCCAGAATCAGGGTCTTTTCCAATGATTCACATCAGGTGGTCAAAGTATTGGACTTTCAGCTTCAACATCAGTCCTTCCAATGAATACTCAGAACTGATCTCCTTTAGGATGGACTGGTTGAATCTCCTTGCAGTCCAAGGGACTCTCAAAAGTCTTCTCCAACACCACAGCTCAAAAGCATCAATTCTTTGGCCGCTTAGCTTTTTTTAATTGTCCAACTCTCCAATCCATATATGACTACTGGAAAAACCATAGCCTTGACTAGGTGGACCTTTGTTGGCAAAGTAATGTTTCTGTTTTTTAATATGCTGTCTAGGTTATTCATAACATTCCTTCCAAGGAGGAAGTGTCTTTTAATTTCAAGGCTGCAGTCACCTTCTGCAGTGATTTTGGAGCCCCCAAAACTAGTCTGCTACTGTTTCCACTGTTTCCACTCTTTCTCCATCTATTTGCCATGAAGTGATGGGACCAGATGCCATGATCGTAGTTTTCTGAATGTTGAGCTTTAAACCAACTTTTTCACTCTCCTCTTTCACTTTCATCAAGAGGCTTTTTAGATAATCTTCACTTTCCACCATAAGGGTGGTGTCATCTGCATATCTGAGGTTATTGATATTTCTCCCAGCAATCTTGATTCCAACTTGTTCTTCATCCAGCCCAGCATTTCTCATGATGTATTCTGCATATAAGTTAAATAAGCAGGATGACAATATACAGCCTTGACATGCTCCTTTTCCTATTTGGAAACAGGGTGCTCTTCCACGTCCAGTTCTAACTGTTGCTTCCTGACCTGCATACAGATTTCTCAAGAGGCAGGTCAGATGTTCTGGTATTCCCATCTCTTTCAGAATTTTCCAGAGTTTGTGGTGATCCACACCGTCAAAGCCTTTTGCATAGTCAATAAAGCAGAAATAGATGTTTTTCTGGAACTCACTTGCTTTTTTGATAATCCACCAGATGTTGGCAATTTGATCTCTGGTTCCTCTGCCTTTTATAAAACCAGTTGGAATATCTGGAAGTTCATAGTTCATGTATTGTTGAAGCCTAGCTTGGAGATTTTTGATCATTACTTTACTAGCGGGTGAGATGAGTACAATTATGCGGTAATTTGAACATTCTTTAGCATTGCATTTCATTGGGATTGGAATGAGAACTAATCTCTTCCAGTCCTGTGGCCACTGCTGCATTTTCCAAATTTGCTGACATATTGAGTGCAGCACTTTCACAGCATCATCTTTTAAGATTTGAAACAGCTCAACTGAAATTCCATCACATCCACTAGCTTTGTTTGTAGTGATGCTTCCTAAGGCCCACTTGACTTCACATTCCAGGATGTCTGGCTCTAGGTGAGTGATCACACCATCATGATCACCTGGGTTGTGAAGACCTTTTTTGTACAGTTCTTCTGTGTATTCTTGCCACGTCTTCTTACTATCTTCTGCTTCTGTTAGGTATTATCAGTGACTATTATATGCTCAAAATGTACATTGAAGTATGCATATAATTAAATTCTCAAAAGTATAGTATCATTTGAAACCATACTTATTTGTAACGAATCTTTGCCAAAATTTTTCTATGAAATATTCAGTCTCTGAAACCTCTTTTTTAACTGTGGCTTCCAATAGTGAACATTACCTCATTAACAAACTATTCAGAAATGCAGCTGTAAGTGGGATTCTGGAAAGAACCCAGACATATACATACAAAGATTTTGTATATATATGGTGGTATATTATTAAATACTGTTTCCTTTGGTATTTTTCCTTTAACAGTGCATGTATTAATAGAGACATCTGAAAATTTGCCTATTGTTTAATTAGTGTCAGCACTTTTGTTTCTAGCTATGACCAAAGAATCAATGTGGAGATCCAATAAAACAATTTATTCTCTGTATCACATGCAAGCTGACTGTGAAATAATAAAAAAATAACACTAGCCACATGTTTTCAGAATGTGACTGAAAAGATGAGGATTTTAAGATACTTTAAAATCTTTTGAAAAAATGATGCAATAAAATTGTATATTCCTATTGCAATAAAATGAAAATTAAAGGCAGAGAATATGATCTCATTCACCAGAGATATTTTTAAGCTTGCCAGTTATTTAATGAGTTGATATAGTTATGTCAAGAAATAATGTGGCAAGAATGCAAAGGATTAGGCTAGAAGTTAAAGAATGAATTTAAATCCTACATCCACTATAGAGTCAGGACAACATGGGAACAGTTCACTTCTTTGGATCTCAGGGCTTTCTATAGCCCTATAACTTATGACTTCAAAACCATGAGCATTAAAGGATTTTTAGAGTTTTTTAAGCCATAAAGAAAAACCCAAAACCCAAAATTGGGTTTCAGCTAAGATGCAATGGTTTTGGATAAAGATACCATGCTGTGAAACAATAGTGCATTGCTTATGCTATTCATAGTAACACCGCTCTCTTGGGAAACTCATCTCCCTTCCATGGGGTTACATGTGTCTGCCCCTGCATGGTTTTTGGTAAATGACACAAATGATGCTGCTCCTTGACCAAAAATAATTGGATCCAGCATATCTACTTGGATCAAGTCAATAATCAGATTTTCTTGTGAATTTATTGTGTCTGAGAAGCCTCCTTGTGCGGATGGGTCTGTAGCATGTAAACCAGTGGAAATCCTGGATCACTGTGAGCTATTAATATTATGTTGGCTAGAGAGGAGACAGGGACAGAAAGAGAGAGCAGTATGAGAGAAAGGGAGAAGAGAGAGAGGGAAGAGAAACAGAGAAAAAGAGAGAGGCAGAGAAAGGAGAGAGAGAAGAAGGAAGTGAGATGTTGGAAAGAGAGAAGAATGTGATAAACAAATAGGGACATAAGAGGAAGAGGCAAGAGAAAACATCCTGCCTGGAATCTCTTTACATTTTCACTTCTGTTCCCAAGGACTGGCTGAATCCTCTTCTTTGTATTCAGTGTTACATCATTGTGTCCTTATGATAGATTCACTGCTTTTATTTTTGTTGTTGTTTTTTGGTTGTTTGCTGGTTTGTTTGCTGATGTTATTGTTTTGAGAAATTATATGGAAGGAAAGAGAGCAATATCCTTTAGGCTTCCCTGGTAGCTCAGAGGGTAAAGTGTCTGCCTGCAATGCGAGAGACCCGGGTTCAATCCCTGGGTTGGAAAGAACTCCTGGAGAAGGAAATGGCAACTCACTCCAGTACACTTGCCTGGAAAATTCCGTAAATGGAGGAGCCTAGTAGGCTACAGTCCATGGAATCCCAAAGAGTTGGACACGACTGAGAGATTTCACTTTGTAATTTGTAAAGAGGACAATGACAGTGAGACTACAATTAGGGAGCAGATAGACTCATTTAATAAATATTTTAAGGTAGAACTGGCAAAATTCAACCTAGTGAGAATCCATAATTGTTATTAAATCTTCCAGCAGAAAGAGAATACAGATAGACTTATCGCTCAGGCTAGTGCCACAACGAAACTTAACAAATATGAATTTTTAAACCTGAGTTTTGAGGTTACCCAGTGCTAGAAATTTTAATACCTGCCTTAATGGATACATTTAAAACTTAAGAAAAATCAGGTTGTTACAAATAAAGTGTATTATCTTACTATTGTTATATATTTTTACATTATTATAAATCATAAACTTTTACATTTGATAGGAAACTTTGAGACCATATATTTTGAAATGCTCACCTTAGCTGTGAATAATGCACATCTTTGTATGCAGTTGTATAGTTCAAAAATTGAAATTTCTTTGAGAACTGAAGAAATTAATGTGGTAATAATTTCAAGTAGCACTATATTATTTTGATAATAGAAAATGTAGATATTAATATTTGCATATTTTGTTGTTTTTTATGTTTATATAATGATTGGTCTAAGGAAATATTACAAGAGGAAATTTTATTTTTTCTTTGAAAATGAAAAAAGACAAGCATATAATGTTTCAAAAACTTGAATAAATTAAAATTGCATCTAGGACAATTGCACATGATCTTCTTTGAAGTTAATCAGTGATATGGTTTTCTTTCTGAGCTTTGATTTTTTCAAGCATATTTAATGGATTAGATTTCAGAAAGTCACTAGGAAAATTTTATGTCGTGACATTGAGTTTCCACTGCCATTTATTCCACAACTATTATGTGCCTGTTATTTGCAAAGAGTATCATATTTGTTGACCTCCTTTTATATTCAAATGGAGATGTCATTTAGTTATATTTTACAGTGTCTATTCATTAAAACTTTGCCAATGAATTAATATAAGCTAACCTCAGTTAACATTATTGAGCACATAAAATGTTCTAAGTTCTCTATTAAGGACTTCACATGTATTTTTACGTTTGATGTTCACAACTCTCTGGGGTCATACTTGCCTTAGTTTTGTAAGTGAAGAAGTAGAGACTAAGGGCTTTCAATAATTTGCTCAGTGTCTCAAGGTAACAAGTGACCAAAGTCACCATCTATTGAATGACAAATACATGATTCTATCACTACACTAAGCTCCTTCAAAGAAAATTAAACATCAGTGTATAATTCATCTCTTAATTTTTATATAAATTCATCTTACAAATCACAAAGAGTAAACTATTTTTGGAAATACACATTTTATAGGAGGAGAGGTAAAAAATGAGGGCTGGAGTTGTCTGTCTATTAAACTGCCCTTGTTCTGCTCCGTACTAGTTTTGTGAGGGAGAAGTAAGGCAAACTTTATCTCATTTGCCACATATTTCACATGACAACATACTTTTATCCACTTATCTCTAAAGAGTAATTATTAATTTGAAGTACTGAGTTTTGTCAGTGCAAGTAACTGAAAGGTGCTTGATGAGATGATAATAATGACAAAAACTAATAAATGCTTAAGGTGTGTTATGTATTATTCTAAAGTGAAAGTGTATTATTCTGAGGACTTTACAAATATCTATTTATGTAACCCTTACAACAATCCTGTGAAATGAGTATCTTTATCTTTCAGATGAGGAAATTGAACCACAGAATGGAACTTGCTCATGGTTGCCTAGAACTAAGAAATGATGTCTTTTCACAAAGGCTATCTGATTCCAGAGTCTGTGATCCTAACCATTAGTGTTTAATCTGAAATGGAAGGATAGATCCCTCAATGACTTCTCAGACCAACTCCATTGCCTACAGCTTTCTCAGGCACTATACAATATTGATCATCCCTTTATATTTTTTAGCCACTTTCCCAATTTATTAGATCCTTCTTAAACGGCACTTAGATGTATTTAAGATTCCCAAATCTTAAGAATACAATTGCCTCCATCCCAATTACTCTTATAACTAACTGCCACATTCTTTCATTCTCTTTAAAGCCAAACTTTTTGAGAATTGTCTATACTAATTAACCCTACTGCCTTGTAGATATGTATTCTCCATACAAATTCCAATCTGTAAAATACAGCTACAACTCCTCCTGAAGATTGTACTTCTGGGTTCATCACTGCCCTTTTGTCACTGAACATGATGAGATTGGAAAAAAATATCCTATCTATATTGATATCTCAGTAGTTTTTAACACTGTAAAATCTTTTATTCTCTTTATTAAGCTGGTTTCCTTGCCTACTTCTTAAATAATTTTCTGCCACCTTTGCTGGCTTATCACTCTAAAATAATCTTGTAAATTGTAAAGTGTTAGTGTTAGTAACTCAGACTCTTTGCGACCCCATGAACTGTAATCCACCAGGCTCCCCTGCCCTTTTGCAGTAGGTCTTCCTGACCCAAGGATTGACCTGGGTCTCCTGCGTTGCAGGCAGATTCTCTATCATCCAAAACATTAACCTGTAAAGCTACATGCATTTTTTGCTTAACATTTGTTAAGTTTAAACGCCATTTAAAATATTTTGATGACATTTTGATGATTTTAATGACAAATTGAACATGGGGAATGCAGAAATGTATGGGAATAGAAATATGGCATGAGTTTGATAGCGCAGCAAGGGTAAGTCAATGAAGGAATCGCTGCATCTCCACATTTACTTCAAAAGTAATTGCATCTAGGTTGCATCCATGTTCTAGCTATTGTAAATAGTGCTGCAGTGAACAATGGGATACATGTGTCTCTTTCTTTTTTTAAAAATTAATTAATTTATTTTAACTGGAGGCTAATTACTTTACAACATTGTGGTGGTTTCTGCCATACATTCACGTGAATCAGCCATGGGTGTACATGTGTTCCCCATCCTGAACCCCCTTCTCACTTCCCTCCCCATCCCATCCCTCACGGTCATCCCAGTGCACCAGCCCTGAGCACCCTGTCTCATGCATTGAACCTGGACTGGTGATCTATTACATGTATGATAATATATACATTTCAATGCTATTCTCTCAAATCATCCCACCCTCACCTTCTCCCACCAAGTCCAAAAGTCTGTTTTTACATATGTGTTTCTTTTGCTGTCTTGCATATAGGTTCATCATTACCCTCTTTCTAAATTCCATATATATGCATTAATATACTGTATTGGTGTTTTTCTTTCTGACTTACTTCACTCTGTATAATAGGTTCCAGTTTCATCCACCTCATTAGGACTGATTCAAATGCATTCTTTTTAATAGCTGAGTTTGTGTATATGTACCACAGCTTTCTTTCAATTTTGGTTTTCTCAGGGTATATGCCTAGGAGTGGGATTGCTGGGTCATATGGTGGTTTTATTCCTAGTTTTTTAAGGAATTTCCATACTGTCTTCCATAGTGGCTGTATCAATTTACACACCCACCAACATTTGCTGTATGGCTCAGGAAACTCAAACAGCGGCTCTGTATCAACCTTGAAGGGTGGGATGGTGAGGAAGATGGGAGGGAGTTTCAAAAGGGAGGGGATATATGTATACCTATGTCTGATTCATGTTGAGTTTGACAGTAAAGAGCAAAATTCTGTAAAGCAACTATCATTCAATAAAAAATAAATTAACTAAACAAAGTAATTGCAAAGTGGTAGAAAGTTTATGCTCAACAAAAGTCCTTGCTCAGTATTTTAGAGACTGTCTCATTTTCTTGCAAACGAGTCTGCTTGCTAACTGCCATAGCCAGTGGTACTGTCTCCTATTGGACACTGGACCTGACTTACTCATTTTAGAAGTCCCTGTGGGCTTCTGTGAAATATACTGCTGCTTTACTAGGTACTACAACCCTTGCCATGAGCTTACAATCACTCTGCAAACGCCTCTGCTTTTATACAACCGTCTTAGTGTAAAAAAACCCAAACAAGGCTGTTTGGTGGGATCTGAGTGAATACTGTGTGATCCTCTGAGTTATACTGTGTCAGAGTGGACGGAAAATCCAGCAATAGATCTTTTAGTTAAATATCTTTGCCTTTTTAACATGTAATCTGTGTCGTCATAGAATTCTTAGGCACTGGAATGGAGAACATATCAGAGAGTCAATATTACAGAATTATCAGCTACTGAACGACAGTGTGTGTAAGTGGGTCTAACTCCCTGGCTGGCTCTGTTTTTGCTAAGGATGGGTGGTCCCAGACCACCTGCCACAACTGTTCCTAGAATATCTTTCCTGCTTTGACTGAAGCTTGAATCCTGCTCAGAACTTAAAATTATAATGTGAAAAATGAACAATGCTGATTGACTGAGTATATAAAAAAGAAAAGTGCATTTTTCTTTCTTTTTTTTTTTTTGTGGCTTAATTCTAATTTGATAGCTTGCCCTGGTGGCTGGACTTCCCTGGTAGTTCAGCTGGTAAAGAATCCTCCTGCAATGCGGGAGACCTGGATTCGATCCCTGGGTTGGGAAGATCCCTTGGAGAAGGAAATTGCAATCCATTCTAGTATTCTTGCCTGGAGAATTCCATGGACAGAGGTGCCTGGTGGGTTATAGTTCATGGGGTAGCAAACAGTCAGACACAACTGGGCTCACTCTAATTTGATACAACTCTAATTTGATACAATACACACAACTCACTCACTCTAATTTGATACAATTCTCTTAAAATCAACTCTTAATGCATTTAAAATGTCATTTTTGTATATCATTCATCTTTTCTTTTTATCAGGAAATGTGGTTTTCCTTTGACTTGCATGTTGATATCAGGCCACAAATTCCTTTAGTTAATAGTGCCTTCTGTAGTTAAGGCACAGTGATTAAAGCTGACACATGGATGGACACAGGCTTCTGTTTTGGACACAGGCTTGTCTGCAAATACACTCGGGTTCTAGTGACAGTCTCATGCAGATTTCCAGTGTGGCCTTAGATCATTCAGTTTCCCTTTCTCTGCTGAACTCTGTTTATAAAACTGGGCAAACAAAGCTCACAAGGTTTCTGAAAATTACTTACTTTTCATATGAGGTTCAGAAGCAGGACAGAAGAATCGATGTGTTCAATATTATAATCTCCTTAATCTATAAAATGGTAGGTTTTTAGAGTTAAAACAAGGCCAAGCTTGACTAGGAAAAAAAAAAAAAAAACAACAACAATAAAAAACTCACCTACCTATTTCACCTACAATAGTTTTTTGCATTTCTGTACTAAGGCAATTCATGTAACTAGGCAGTCAGACAGCTAGAGTCAGTCATCTACCTACCAGCTCTCACTCATTATATTCTTATGGTTTTCTCTCTGATTTCATTTGGGTCAGAATTCCTCTGATTACACTGTTTTAAGTTACTTTCTCTCCTCACTTTTGAATACTCTCTATGCACTTACTTTTCTACATTTTAATGCTGTCTAATATAGATGTACATAATGGATATAGTAAAAATTAAATATGTGTATGTGCACACATCTGTATATATTTACAACATATTTTTGTCTACCCATTCTCCCTCTCTAAGAATATAAACTCTATCATGGCAGGTGTTTAAAATATTTTGGTCTCCACTCTATCTTTAGGATCAGACCAGGACCTGGCACACAAGAAATTTCAATATGCAATTGTTTCAATAAGTACCGATCAAATGAATGATTAATCCCTTAGCTATAGCTCTAAGAAGTAGGTTACTCAGTTTACAGAAAAATTACTGTTGTTTATTAATGTGTTTTTTCCCTAAAAAATGGAAGAATTTGAATTGGACCTTATGTATGTAAAAATGTGTTCCTTCACAGTGCTGAATCTGAAAGTCCATTAATTTCATCACAGAACAATAATTTAAGCAACAGTAATGATCATACGATGAAATATAACAAAGATATTTGAGTGATTTCTTTGGACCAGGCATTAGAAGAAATGGTCTCTCTCTGTCTGTGTCTCTCTCTCTTTCTCCCTCTTTCAGTATTTCTTCGAACTAAATGTACCCAACATTTCTATGGGTACCCCTATATAGATGAGAAAACTGAGGGAAAATGTGAAATTTCCCAAAGTCTATGAGTGGTAACAGTGAGTGAATGATGACAACCTGACCCAAGACTTTGAGCTATGACAGTAATCCGGGGCAATTATTTATTTTGTCCGTACCTGAAACGGCTTCCTTGGTGACTGAGATGGTAAAGAATCTGCCTGCAATGCAGGAGACCTGGGTTCAATCCCTGGGTCAGGAAGATCCCTCGGAGAAGGGAATGGCAACCCATTCAGTAGTCTGGCCTGGGGAATGCCATGGATAGAGGAGCCTGGTGGGCTACAGTCCATGGGGTCACAAAGAGTTGGACACAACTAAGCAACTAATAGCTTCAGTTTCATACTTAAAATGGTTCCTAATTTTATGCAAATTTGTTATGCTTATATCTTAGAGGAGGAACTCGTTAATTTTCTAGTTATATAAAGCAATGAGAGAAAGAAAGAGAGAGAGAGAGAATTTGATAGATTTTCTAAGTTAAATACTCATCATAGTCCAAAGAGTATAATGCCTAATTATTTTCTTTAAATAAAATATATTGTGGTTTTAGATTAAATTACATGTGGAACTCATCTAATAGCTTCTCTGTATTAAAATCAAATCAAATAATTTTGTAATTAAACTCCCTCTGATTGGGTCTAAAAGAAAATCTGCTTATTTAAAAATGTCAGATTTTTAATATGGTACAGTATTTATGTCAGAAGTTCTCTGAAATTTGTATCATAATTTCTCTGAAATTATTTTGATGAAAAAATCTTCTTTGAACTTAAATTTCCGTCTTTATAACAGAGTATCCAGTTCTTCTCTAGACGGATGAATTTCCTATAAAGAATTTCAGCAAATCTTTTATTACCCTGTTGGGAACATGGTGGTGGTTTGGTTGCTAAGTCGTGTCCAACTTGCGAGCCTATGTACTGCGGCCCGCCAGGCTCCTCTGTCCATGGGATTCTCCAGGCAAGAATACTGGACTGGGTTGCTATTTCCTTCTCTAGAGGATCTTCCTGACTCAGGAGTCGAACCCAGATCTCCTGCATTGTAGGCAGATTGTTTTACCAACTGAACTATGAGGGAAGTCTTTTCTATAGGCAGAAATAAAATATTTTAATGATATCTCTGTCTCCTTTTTTTTATGACAAATGTTCTATAATGACCTAAAATGTAGAAATGTCATCCCTTTTGGGGGGACTTCATGAGAAACAGTGTGACATCCTCATAACATCTTGTATTATTCTACCATAAAGCATATGAAAGGGAAGTTTCATTTTTGGATCTTGTTTTGCACATGGATTAACATTTAAAACTGTTTTTATAATTAATGTACCTAGAATTTACTTGCTCCTTTAGGAACTTTATTTTTCCCTCAATAAAAGCTTATTGTTTTGTTATTAGAGAGTAGCAGATAATGGCTTTCTTGAGAAACAAATATTTGCATGAGAGCTTGAGAGAACAAAACCACTCTACCTGAAAAATAACTTAACTGTGAGGCTTTAATGCAAGTATATTTGTACTATTTTCTCTATTTGTATGAGAGAAAACACAGATTAAAAATATGGCAGAATTTCGACTTCTATTTTAAACCTATTTAGAGACAAAAAGAAAGGATGGCATACAAAAAGTAAGAGTAAACAAATAAGTAAAATGTTTTCTAAATCTAGTTTTACTATGAGTTTTAGTAGTAGTAATATAATAATAGGTACTATTTTTACTGATTATTAAAATTAATAATCAATGGTGCCTTGGAGAATATAGGAATATCTGCAATATCCTTATTGTTTAGGGACAGAATAGAAATATTAGCTAAGTTTTGAAATTATTCAGTTAAATATGCATGTCAAAATTTTATATTCAATCAAATAAATAGAATAACAGACACACAATTTTGAAATTAATGAAGGACAAACACATACACATATACACACGCTGAAGGAAGTAGAAATCCATAAAAGGTAATTATTCCGAAAATTAATGCAAAGGAAATTTTGGTAAGTAGAAGCTACAAAGTAAAATTCAATAAAATTGTATCATTAATAGAAATTAGTGTAGTTGGATTAAAAAAATCTCTTTATATTAGAATCTAGTTTGATAAAAGAATGCAATATATGCTGCTACTGCTGCTGCTAAGTCGCTTCAGTCGTGTCCAACTCTGTGCGACCCCATAGACGGCAGCCCACCAGGCTCCCCATCCCTGGGATTCTCCAGGCAAGAACACTGGGGTGGGTTGCCATTGCCTTCTCCAATGCGTGAAAGTGAAAAGTGAAAGTGAAGTCGCTCAGTCGTGTCCGACTCTTCGCGACCCCATGGACTGCAGCCCACCAGGTTCCTCCTCCATGGGATTTTCCAGGCAAGAGAACTGGAGTGGGGTGCCCGTTGCCTTCTCCGCAATGTATGCTACATCTGATTTGTACAGAACATACCAAGGACTAAGGAGGGAAGTCAATACAGAGTGACATCTCTATAATGAGTGACAATACAGAGTGACTAAGTGTAGGGATTTTATATTAGCTTTGAAAGAAAGAACAGAATTATCTGGGTCATATTTGGAATGTGGATGTGAAATGAATATTCTAGGCAGTATGAAATAATGTAGCAACATCCTGGAGTGACAAAATTCATCACATATTTGTTGAATTGTGGGATAGATAATAAGCACACTAGTCTATGTGAAGCAAAACAATATATGACGGAGAGAGAAAGAGGATTCTCTTGCTGGAAGAATTTGCATTAGAAGACTAGAGTTAGTGGCGGCAACAAACTGGAGCATGTAATAAATTCGACTGAGTCTGTGCACTGAATAAAGGTGGAACTTTGTATAAGGTATTGAAATGATCTAATCTACAACCCATTCGTAAGGAACATGAAGAAAATAATATAGATTTCATATGTGTATTCTGAGTATTGCTAGGTAATTTTTGTTAAGCGCTCAATTTATTATTTAGCAAATGTTAGATCATAGAAGATGTTATCACTCATTATTTTTATAATGTACTTTCTTCTGTACTGTAGTGGTTGAAACTTTCCATCCATATTTTTTTCTTTGGATGGGAGTGGAATGGTGTTTTTTGATGATAGATAGAAAGGCTGGTTGAGAACGAGATCAATAGATCTGCGTGCTTGGAATGAACACTAGACACTTTGCAATAGATTGAATCACTGGCCTCAGTGCTCAATGAGGGAACCTAGTTCACTTGTGTGTCTTTTATTTATGATAATGATAATGTCACCTTACAGTAAACAACTAATGAATAGTTTTTATTATTAACAAACATATAGAAAGTCAAAAGGCAGGATAGCTTCTAAGATACAATAGTTACCCTCAAAATGTTTAAATTGTGGCTTTATGATAATGAATAAGCCATATTAAATAAATGTTACTCCAAAAAGTTCACTAGTGGTAAGCACATAAGCACATTAATTCATGTAGTGAAAAATCACAAATATTTTCTAAGATTGTTATATAAAATAGAAAAACCTATATCATGTTAAATTATAATTATTAAGTCTCCAAGAACCTCTAATTTTGGAGGCAGAAAAGGTACAGAATATGTGCTGTTATAGCAATGGTCTTCAAAAGCTGAAACAAACCTCTGGTTTTCCAGAAAGTACACTGACATGAATAATTTGAAGAGAATAATTGTCCAGACCCTCAACTTTACATGTACCATTTCCTAACAGCAAACTACTTCTGGTCCTCATTTTCTTTTCTAAACTCTCCTTTCACAATAACCTATTTCCCCTCTTGCAATAAAAAGGAATACCTTTCATCCACCAATAAAGCATTGCCATAGAAGAGAAAAAACAAAAATTTCTAAAGAAGCAAACATAGAGATGATTGATAAAAGAATAGGACACTGAGAACCCTGTGAGTGTAAAGTCCCTGTAAGATTTGTTAAAGTGAGCACATTAGGACATGTTCTTCTGCCAAAATTTCCACATGGTTACAAAACTGTGCTTTATGTATGTGTATGTATATACATATATATGTACATATATGTGTGTGCATGTATTTATTTATTTATATTTATCATCTATCTTCTAATACTATCTCAATACTCAGAAATTAAAGAGTGTGATAAATGAGGTATATTAATGTACTTAATGGAACTGATTAGGGAAGAGAGACTTGTCTGACAGAAATTGTATAATTTGCCCATTGTTTTAATGATAAGTACTTGCCTTATCAATAAGTCAAATTGTGCATGTTTTCATATGTTGGAAGACCTAGACTTGTAGTTCAAAATATTCATGAAAGTACATTTGCGATAGCAAAATATATTATGGAAGAAATATATACTTGAAAAATGTTAAACTTAGACATTTTAAATGTAGAATGTTTGGTCAGGAAAACAGAAACAACTCCATATACTGTAATCAGGAATGAAATGAAATGGCAAGTTAGGTGCTTACAAAATCATTGAAAGAGATGAATAATGAAATGATCAGGAAAATCACCAGATTTTAGGTTCATTCAAAGCTTTTGGAGAATTAAGAAAGTTCAGAGAATATCAGAAAATTATTCCAATGAGTATAGCTCCCTAGAGAATTAAGGACGTTGAATTGCCAAGAAATGTCTTGAGTTTGCCACAAAACTTGTGGCTATTGCAGCCTCAACCTCTGCTGCTCTTGTTCATTCACCAGGACACTCTTTGCAACCCATGAACTGCAACATGCCAGGCTTCCCTGTCCTTCACTACCACTTGGAGTTTGCTTAAACTCATGTCCATTGTGTCTGTGATGCTATCCAACCATCTCATCCTCTGTTGGGCCCTTCTCCTCCTGCTTTCAATCTTTCCCAGCGTCAGAGTCTTTTCCAATGAGTTGGCTCTTCTCATCAGGTGGCCAAAGTATTAGAGTTTTAGCATCAGTCCTTCCAATGAATATTCAGGGTTGATTTCCTTTAGGTTTGACTGATTTGATCTTCTTGCAGTCCAAGGGAGTCTCAAGTGTCTTCTCCAGTTCCACAATTTGAAAGCATCAAATTTTTGGCACTCAGTCTTCCTTATAATCCAACTCTTACATCCATACATGACTGGTGGAAAAATCATAGTTTTGACTATATGAATGTTTGTTGCCTAAAGGATGTTTCTGCTTTTTAATACGCTGTCTAGGTTTGGCATTGCTTTCCTGTCTTAATTTCCTAGCTTCAGTCAGAATCAGAAGTTATTTTGGAGCACAAGAAAATCAAATCTGTCACTGTTTTCCCTTTTTCTCCTTGTATTTGTCATAAAGTGATGGGACTGGATGTGATGATCTTAATTTTTTGAATGTCAAGTTTTAAGCCAGCTTTTTCACTCTCTTCTCTCATCCTTATCAACAGGTTCTTTAGTTCCTCTTCACCTCCTGCCATTAGAGTGGTGTTACCTGTATATCTGAGGTTATTGATATTTCTCCTGGCAATCTTGATTCCAGCTTGTGAATCATCCAGCCTGGCATTTCGCACAAAGTACTCTGTATTAAAGTTAAATAAACAGGGTGACAATATACAGACTTGTCATTCACCTTTCTCAATTTTGAACCAGTTCATTTTTCCATGTCTGCTTTTAATTGTTGCTTCTTGACCAGCATACAGGTTTCTCAGTAGACAGGTAAGGTAATTTGATACTCCCATCTCTGAGAATTTTTCAGTTTGCTGTGATCCACATAGTAAAAGGCTTAGTGGTCAATGAAGCAGAGGTATTTATAGATGTGTTTCTGGAATTCCCTTGGTTTCTCAGTGATCCAATGAATCTTGGCAATTTTATCTCTGATTCCTCTGCCTTTTCTAAATCCAGCTTGTACATCTGGAAGTTCTTGATTCATGTATGACTGAAGCCTAGCTTGAAGGATTTTGAACACAACCTTGCTAGCATGTGAAATTAGCACAACCATATGGTAGCTTGAACTTTCTTGGGCATTGACCTTCTTTGAGATTGGAATGAAAACTGACCTTTACCAGTCCTGTGGCCACTGCTGAGTTTTCCAAATTTTATGGCATGCTGAGTCTAGCAGTTGAACAGCAGCATCTTTTTGGATTTGAAATAGCTCAGCTAGAATTCCATCACTTCCATTAGCTTTGTCTGTAGTAATGCTTCCTAAGAACAGCTTGACATTACATTCACAGATGTCTAGTTCTAGGTAAGTGACCACACCATTGTAATTATTGGGGTAATTAAAATCTTTTTCATATAGTTCTTCTGTGTATTTTTGCCACTTCTTAATCTCTTCTGTTCTGTTAGGTCCATACTGTTTTTGTCCTTTATTGTGCCCATCCCTGCATGAAATACTCTCTTGTATCTCCAATTTTCTTGAAGAGATCTCTAGTCTTTCCCATTCTACTGTTTTCCTCCATTTCTTAGCATTGTTCATTTAAGAAGGCTTTCTTATCATCTTTGCTCTTCTCTGGAACTCTGCATTCAATTGGGTATATCTTTCCCTTTCTCCTTTGCCTTTCGCTTCTCTTCTTTTCTCAGCTAAGTAAGGCCTCCTCAGACAACCACTTGGCCTCCCTGCACTTCTTTTACTTTCAGATGGTTTTAGTCACCACCTCCTGTACAAGGTTATGAACCTTCATCCATAGTTCTTCACGTACTCTGTCTATCAAATCTCATCCCTAGAATCTATTTGTCACCTCTACTGTATGATCATATTCAGCCCATAATGAAAGTATTCTCTATTTCCCCCTCTATTACACTTCTGGTTAATGCTATGTCCTCTCCACCACTCCTTTAAGTTGGCCAATTTCTTTTTACTTTTATTTCTAACTCTTTAATATGACCTCCAGCTCAATTTCTTAACATCCAGAAATTTGTTCCAAGATTCACACTTATGAAAGTTTTGTGCTTGACCCTGAGTGTCTTGAATTCCTACTTCTTGTCAAAGTATAGTTTCTTGTTATATATAGCCAGTGACTTCTGCCCAAACAATTACCAATCATACTTCCTAATTAAAAAAAATTAAGTTTAGTTTTTCTAAATAACAACTTAAATATGACTTTTGTATTGTACATTCTAAGATTTTTTATTTAGTCAAATATATATAACCTGAATTTAATCACTTTAGTGTACAATTCAGTGGTATTCAGTACATTCCAAATGTTTTGCGGCCATTCCCTCTCTCTATTTTCAAATTATTTCATCCCCTAAAGGAAACCTCACGCCATTAACCAGCCAGTAGCCATTCTCTTTTCCTCCAGTCTCTGCCAACTGTTAATCTACTATCTTTCTCTATAGATTTATCCAGTCTGGATATTTAATGTACATTAAATTATATATTTTACTTCTGGCTTCTTTTACTTGGAAAGATATTTTCAAGTTTCATCCATGTCAATCCATAATGTGTCAATACTTCAATACTTTTCATGTCTGGGTATTCCTCATATGACTATACACATTTTGTTAATTCATTGTGTTGTTGGACATTCGGGTTGTTCCAAACTTTTGACTAGGGGAACTGTGCCACTGCGGACTCTTGTGTATCTGGTATGTTTTCATATTGAGAGAACTATCTGCTGTGTCTGAACTCTTTATAATTCTTCACTGGATGCAGAAACTGCTGAGAGGGCCTTGTTTTATAGATTTGAAAAATGAAAGTTTTATAGATATGGATAAAGCTAAAACCAGAGTTGAATCTGATAGATAATATTAGCCTTTGCTTTATATCTGATCACCTGAAGCTATGAATAAATTGTCTTAATATCATTTCATACTAAAACTTTTAATAAGTTAGTAAATAAGTAATAGCAGTATGTAAAATAGCACTAATATAATTCTTAATATATGCCTAGTAAAACATTAGAAATCTTGAGCCCCTGTTGTTTACAATAAATGATTATTATCCTAACTCTATAGGTGAGGTCAATGAGTTAGAATAAGCTACCCAATGACACAGCTAGGGAACGGCAAATTCATAGTATGATTCCAGAAAACATCATCCCAGAGACCAGCATTGCACTACTTTTTTTCTCTATGAAAGGCCTCAATCTCTCTTAATCATGTTGTAAAGCAGTGCTGATTTAGTCTCATTTGGTCATTAGTTCTTGTCTTCTTCCATAGATTTTAATCTTCTCATCTCACTAAGATCAAACTCCAAATTCCAGTGGACTAAGAGCTTCTTTACCGTCAGGGTTTGGCTGCATCATTCATTCTCCCCCTCACAAATTCTACACTGTAATCCTTTGCTTTTTTCCCCCTCTCTGTCTAAATAAACTGAAGTCTTGTTCAACTGTCAAGTTCTTCCAAAGGCATTTCAAGTCAACCTTATTCTAATTACCAATCACTAATCTATCCCTTCATCCTGCTTTATGTTCCTTTATAGAAATTATTACTACTTGATTACTACCTGAATATATATATATATATATATATATATATATAACTACCTGATTTTTAAAAATTAGTATATATATAAACATATTTAAAAATCAGTATATATATATAAATAAAAATAGCATTTATAACTGTAGGTGTGCTCCTCAAGTTTCTTCAGAATAGAGACTTTTAAAAAATTTGCTGGTGCATTTCTAGTGCCTGCTCTGGTGCCTGAAAAAATACATGTTATACAGTAAATATGTGATGGATAAAAAGCTTCACTGGGTGAATTCCATCAGAGCTCTCCAGGGTGTTATCTGACTCCAGAATATATTGAATGTACTTAATATATTCAATGTATCTTTTCCAGTATTAAACTACTGCCTTGGTTCAACCTTCTAAGCCTTGACTAACTCTTATCTTTGGCTGAGGTTTCCATGGGACTCATAACATAAACAAGCTAGGCATCTGACTCACAGACTCTCCACACATATGTAGACATGTCTGTTTATAGGACCAGCAGAGCTCAAAGTAAATTTCTACTTGATCTGAGGTAGACCCAGAAACGTTGATTCTGATTTTTTACACCTTTTGAAAAAACTTCCTTTGAAATTGCTTCAGAAAATTTGTAATTTGCTAGCCTGGTTTACTTAGAACTGACTTCAAGGAAAGTACATTATCTGCTTCCTGGCTTTGCAATGGCATCAATGGTACATTGGTCAGGTGCATACCATTGTTCCTCCTTGACACTAGTTGACTTCTGGTTTTAATTATATGAATTTTTCTTTTGACTTTTTTGGTTGTTTTAGTTTATCTTATTTGTTTTTCCTCTCTCTCTGTTCATATATAATCTGACTTCTTTGTGGAATGGAGGCACAGATGAACATTTTCCTCTGTGTTACTTATTTGTGTGACTTTTCTCTTTAGCCTTTAAGGTGATCATAGCAACTTGAGAAAGGAGTATGACAGGGCTGTCTGTTGTCACCCTGTTTGTTTAACCTATATGCTGTGCACATCATGAGAAATGCTGACTGGATGAGTTACAAGCTGTAAGTAAGATAGGTGGGAGAAACATCAACAGCCTCAGATATGCAGATGATATCACTCTAATGGCAGAAAGTGAAAAGGAACTAAAGAGCTTCTTGATCAGAGTGAAGGAGGAGAGTGAAAAAGCTGGCTTAAAGCTAAATATTAAAACAAAAACAAAACAACCCTAAGATCTTGGGATCTGGCCACATTACTTCATGGCAAATAGAGGGGGGTAATGTGGAAGCAGTGACAGATTTCTTCTTCTTGGTCTCTAAGATCACTGCAGATGGTGACTGACTACAGCCATGAAATAGATGGTTGCTTCTCAATAGGAAAGCTATGACAAACCTAGACAATGTGTTGAAAAGCAGACATTATTCTGCCAACAAAGATCCATATAGTCAAGGCTATGGTCTTCCCAGTGGTCATCTATTGTTGTGAAAGCTGGGTTGTAATGAAGGCAGAACCCCAAAGAATTGAAGCTTTCAAACTTGGTGCTGGAGAAGACTCCTGAAAGTCCCTTGGAGAGTAAGGAGTCAAATCAGTCAATCTTAAGGGAAATCAACCCTGAGCACTCATTGGAAGGACTCACGTTGAAGCTGAAACTCCAGTGTTTTGGTCATCTAATGCAAACAGATGACTCTTTGGAAAAGTCCCTGATGCTGGGAAAGATTGAGGGCAGAAGGAAAAGGGGGCATCAGAGGATGAGATGGCTGTATGGCATCACCGATGCAATGGACATGAACTTGGGCAAATTTTGGGAGATGGTGAGGGACAGGTAAGCCTGGAATGCTGCAGTCCATGGGGTTGCAAAGAGTTGGACACAGCTGGGTGACTGAACAACAACAACAGAAGCTTAGTAGAGTAGGATGATAATCCTCCTGAGTTTAACCCATTTTTCTTGATGTGACCTAACAGACTCTATTCCTGTCTCTTAATCAATGGAAGGAAAATCTAGGTTAATATCTTGTAATTTTATTTTTACTTACTCAAATATTTTTCATAAAGATATATTATCAGTAACATATATTTTTTTCAGATTTGGATCATAGATTCATTGCACTGGAATAACTAGTGCTTTTTTTTTTTTTTTTTTTTTGCTGAGTTCCATTATAGACTGAGTTAATCACTAACCCTGGATTATAGGCCCAGATTTTAACATACTTCTTAGATATTTCTTTGTCACATTAAACTTGGGGATTATTAACCCACAGATATATTATTATGAAAAAATTCTTTATATATGTGGCTTTTATGTGACATCTTACACATTTTCAGCATGGTTTCCAAATGTTCCATTACTTTCACTTGAAATGGTTTTAAAAGGGTATTAAGTTGATATCTCAATAAATATACATACCAAAATGCAAGGTTATTTTTAATTGTACTTTTTTGGTTTTGAACTCAAAGTGTTCTTTTTCCTAGTTGATATTTTGGATTGAAGCTTCATAGATTCCATGATATTTAGCATTTTTCATTAAACTGTTGCTATTTTCATCTTTATAAGACTATGGGATATATTTGTGAAGTTGTGTCGAATTGTTTTTGGCTGCCAAACATACTTCCTGTGGAACAATAAATTGGTAGGCATCAATCATTATTCATTGTAGAAAATTCAATATATCAATCAAGAAGATGATGCTCTTGTTCAGATGGTACAGACAGATTCTAAGAAGAATCTTCCCTCATTTATCATCATCTACAGAAAAATATTGCTAACCAGTACCTCTTATCCAATCTATAACATGTAGCAGCATGTAAAATATATCTCCAATTTATTTGGATGCCTATATATGTCAAAAGTTTTGACATATTATACTAATATCCTTTTTTTTATTCATAAATCTATGGCCTGGGGGATTTGTGTAAATATATTTGATTACTCTATTGAATGAATTTCATTCAACCTTTCAATAAGAAACTAGCTGGAGCTCTCCTCATTTTTAACATTCACTAATATTAATATTGAATTACCAAATGATAGGCATAAAACTGTAACAACAAAAGTCACTGACACTGTATTCTTGATACAAACATATAGAGCATTTAAAATAATATTAGTAGACATTTTGTTATAGTTTACTAGATGCATTAGGAATATGCTTATTACTATGGCTTCAGACAACTTGTCAATCCGATTCACTTAGAACTATTGTAGGGTTATTTGAGCTCAGTAACTTGGGAGAGTATTGGGTATATCATGGCCTGGGAATGCCAGAGAGATAAAAACTGTAGAAATATTTTGTACCTAACTGTGAGCTATAAGAGAAACTAGTCTTTCTACCTAAAACATCAAGCAATTCTTTTTTTCCTTCTTAGCAGTTATGAAAATTGAGCAAAAGCTGCCTCTAACTATCCAGCTGTTATTCTTCCTTCCTTTCATAGAGTCAGCGAGGCTCATCAGCTCCCTGGATTCCAGGAAAAGGCATAATGGCTTCATGCTGTACTCGGTGACAGTCACAGCATTCCTACTTTCTTTGTGGTAAAAAGCTTGCCTTTCCCAGCTGCAGGAATACTATTCTTCAAATAGTTTTGTTTATTCAGTTCAGTTCAGTTTAGTCGCTCCGTAGTGTCCGACTCTTTGCCTATTAAATATATTATATAGCATTATATTTGTTATATGATACTATTTTAAATTACCATTGTATCATACTAGATTTTACTAGAAGCTTTATATATGAAAGTCCCTTGGACAGCAAGGAGATCAAACCGGTCAACCCTAAAAGGAAATCAACTTTGAATATTCACTGGAAGGATTGGTGCTGAAGCAGAAGCGCCAACATTTTGGCCACCTGATGTAAAGAGCTGACTCATTGGAAAAGGCCCTGATGTTGGGAAAGATTGAGGGCGGGAGGAGAGGAGGCAACAAAAGATGAGGTGGCTGGATGACATCACTGGCTCAATGGACCTGAGTCTGACCAAACTCCAGGAGATAGTGAAGAACAAGGAAGCCTGGCATGCTGCAGTCCATGGGGTTGCAGAGTCAGACATGACTTAGCAACTGAACAACAACAATATGGAACACAGTCGCATGTTAAGAGGAGTTTTGATACAAATTCTATTTCTTTGGGAAAATATTTTAGTGTCTCTGAATATCTGCTGTGTCTATATTTCATGATATTTTTTTAAGTTTCAAAATGAAACGTGTATTTTATAGTGCTGTAGAGAATAAAAAATCAGAAAATTTATAATCTGATTATGCTATATTTTACTGATTAAACACTAGTATGTTTTAGATTCTTTCTTCTGTAGCGCTGAGACATCCTGCATTCTTAGGAAAACAAGCTAGAATTGCATTTGGTTATCATGGACAGACATAGTTAGCACAGACACAGTGAAAGTTTGAATCCTTATAGATTTAACAGTCCACCGATGTTTTATGAACTGAGTTTCCTCATATATTTATGATTCAATCAATTTCAAGGCTTCTAAAAGTGCTTTAGTAATTTTACATGAAGCATTTCATACTGACCCTTGAGTAAGACACACAATTTAAGAGCGCTTTCTCACATGAATAAAATGTAGTCTATAAAGAACCATCTCTGAAATAAATTTCCTGTCTCCTTTATGTTAATCAGCCTACATAGGAAAAAATAATAAATAGATGTTCCCACATGATAGTAAAATATTTAAGAAATATTGAATACTGAAGCAGCAGTATGATAACTACTTAACAATGAGCCTTCAGGTATGACAATACAAGCAACATTTACTAGGTTAATCATAACCGTGTTTGAAATGAGCTGAATAAAGGGGTGTTTCTAAGGTTTGTTTTCTATTGTGGTACATGGGATAAAATGGTTAATTCATAACTGTGATTTTGAAATCCAAAGGAAAAAAAAAGAAGTTTTAATTTATAGGACATCAAAATTAGGTAGTTTGGTGTCAAAGCATACAGAAGCATATATTGAAAGCCCTGGAAAACACAAGCAAATAAGCTGGGATGGCCTTGGGCTTCTTAAGCTTCTGATTTGTTTCAGGTCTTTCCCACAGCCTGTACCTCTTCTTGGATTTGTCACTTTTCCCTAGATCAGCTATGGTCTCCAGCATCATAAATGGTGTGTCCCATGACTTAGCTCAGCATGGATATCAGTGTCCCACATTAGGTACTGGGTGTGGACTAGAATATCTTGACTTTCACTGATGCAAGTGAATGTGATTCTATCAGGGCCTTCAAGGATGGGTGTGGATGGCCGACCTCTTGCCAAACTTCCTAAGAGTTTGTTTTCACTCTCCTCTTTCACTTTCATCAAGAGGCTCTTTAGTTTGTCTTCACCTTCTGCCATAAGGATGATGTCCTCTGCTTATCTGAGGTTATTGATATTTCTCCCAGAAAGCTTGATTCCAGCTTGTGCTTCCTCCAGCCCAGCATTTCTCATGACATACTCTGCATATAAGTTAAATAAGCAGGGTGACAATATACAGCCTTGATGTACTCCTTTCCCTATTTGGAACCAGTCTGGTGTTCCATGTCCAGTTCTAACTGTTGCTTCTTGACCTGCATACAGATATCTCAAGAAGCAAGTGAAGTGCTCTGGTATTTGCATCTAAGAATTTTCCACAGTTTGTGGTGATCCTCACAGTCAAAGGCTTTAGCATAGTGAACAAAGCAGAAGTAGAGTTTTTCTGGAACTTTCTTGCTTTTCTGATGATCCAATGGATGTTGGTAATTTGACCTATGATTCCTCTGCCTTTTCTAAATCCAGCTTAAACATCTGGAAGTTCATAGTTCATGTATTGTTAAAGCCTGGCTTGAAGAATTTTGAGCATTACTTTACTAGTGTGTGAGATGAGTGCAATTGTGCCGTAGTTTGAACATTCTTAGGCATTGGCTTTTTTTGGGATTGGAATGAAAATGGACCTTTTCCAGTCCTGGGGCCACTGCTGAGTTTTCCAAATTTGCTGACATATTGAGTGCAGCACTTTCACAGAATCATCTTTCAGGATTTGAAATAGCTCAACTGGAATTCCATCACCTCCACTAGCTTTGTTTGTAGTGATGCTTCCTAAGGCCCACTTGACTTCACATTCCAGCATGTCTGGCTCTAGGTGAGTGATCACAATATTGTGACTATCTGGGTCATGAAGATCTTTTTTATATAATTCTATGTATTGTTGCAACTTTTTCTTAATATCTTCTGCTTCTGTTAGGTCCATACCTTTTCTGTCCTTTATTGTGCCAATCTTTGCATGAAATGTTCCCTTGATAGCTCTGATTTTCTTGAGATCTCTAGTCTTTCCCATCCTACTGTTTTCCTCTATTTCTTTGCATTGATCACTAGGAAGGCTTTCTTTCTTTCTTCTTCTTCTTCTTCTTTTTTTTTTTTTTTCATTTACTTTTATTAGTTGGAGGCTAATTACTTTACAATATTGTAGTGGTTTTTGCCATACATTGACATGAATCAGCCATGGATTTACATGTGTTCCCCATCCCGATCCCCCCTCCCACCTCCCTCTCCACCCGATCCCTCTGGGTCTTCCCAGTGCACCAGCCCCAAGCACTTGTCTCATGCATCCAACCTCGGCTGGTGATCTGTTTCACACTTGATTATATACATGTTTTGATGCTGTTCTCTAAACATCTCACCCTCGCCTTCTCCCACAGAGTCCAAAAGTCTGTTCTGTACATCTGTGTCTCTTTTTCTGTTTTGCATATAGGGTTATCATTGCCATTTTTTAAATTCCATATATATGCGTTAGTATACTGTATTGGTCTTTATCTTTCTGGCTTACTTCACTCTGTATAATGGGCTCCAGTTTCATCCATCTCATTAGAACTGATTCAAATGAATTCTTTTTAATGGCTGAGTAATATTCCATGGTGTATATGTACCACAGCTTCCTTATCCATTCGTCTGCTGATGGGCATTTAGGTTGCTTCCATGTCCTGGCTATTATAAACAGTGCTGCGATGAGCATTGTGGTGCACACGTCTCTTTCAGATCTGGTTTAGGAAGGCTTTCTTATCTCTCCTTGCTATTCTTTGGAATGCTGCATTCAAATGGATACATCATTTGAATGAACTCATTGTTCAGAACTCAACATTCAGAAAACTAAGATCGTGACATCTGGTCCCTTCACTCCATGGAAAATAGATGGGGAAACAGTGAAAACAGTGACAGTCTTTATTTTTTTGGTCTCCAAAATCACTGTAGATGCTGACTGCATCCATGAAATTAAAAGATGCTTGCTCCTTGGAAGAAAAGGTATGACCAACATCGATAGCATATTAAAAGGCAGAAACATTACTTGGCCAACAAAGGTCTATCTAGTCAAAGTTATGGTTTTTCCAGTAGTCATGTATGGATATGAGAGTTGGACTATAAAGAAAGCTGAGTGCCGAAGAGTTGATGCTATGGACCTATGGTGTTGGAGAGGACTCTTGAGAATCCCTTGGACTGCAAGGAGATCCAACCAGTCCATCCTAAAGGAGATCAGTCCTGGGTGTTCATTGGAAGAACTGATGCTGAAGCTGAAACTCCAGATACTTTGGCCACCTAATGTGAAAAACACTCATTTGAAGAAAACCTTGATACTGGGAAATATTGAAGGTGGGAGGAGAAGGGGACAACAGAAGATGAGTTGGTTGGATGGCTTTACCAACACAATGGACATGAGTTTGAATGATCTCCGGGAGTTGGTGATGGACAGGGAAGCCTGGTGTGCAGTCCATGGGCTCACAAAAAGTCAGACATGACTGAGCAATTGAAGTGAAATGAAGAATTTGTGTACTTCCCCTATAGATTTCCAGTGTCCCATATATCCAGGGAGGTGTCTGTCATTGAGCCAAGCCTCTCTGTAGGATAGAGTAGTCCAACTGATAAGGGAAAGAGTCTCTTGAACCACTCAGTCATCATGCAGTAGCTACTGGAGGGCAGGATATGTGGTGATGTTGCTCATTTTTCCTGCCTCCTGCTTGGTCAGGAGAATGCTATCACTTCTTGAATCCCATAGCTGCACTCCTGGATACTTTCTCTGGTCTTTTGTTGGAACTTGGCAGCTATGTCAATAAGTTTAGCAGGCATATATTCTCTCATTAAGAACTCTTCTTGAATCAGGGGCTGCTCTGCTGGCTGGTATTGTTATTCCTGTGTTTTTGCTTTCTCTTTTATTAGGGGTTGGATGGCACCAAGCGTTTCATCTGTTTCACTGTCAATCACAACATCCTTCTCTTCTTTCTCTTCACTTTCCCAGGGATTCCACCTCTTAACATTCCAATCAATCTTTGTCACAAGCACTTGGATCTTAATTCACAGTGGTTTAGACTCTCCTAGCTTTGCAAAAAAGGCACCTATGCTAAGGTTTCCAATTTATTATCCTTTTTCTGCACCTTGTCTGCTAACAGTAGTGGATACCCTCATGCCCTTCTCTAACCTTGGCTCTTCTAACATTTTAACTCTAGTGTCAGCCTCTAGTTGGCATCAGTGACTGAGTGGACTGTCCACTGTAGAGGGCAGCTCCCTGTGCCAACCAGTTGTTTTTCTTTTTTTGCTGGAGTATCCTATGTGCAGTTTCTCAATCAAATGTTGTCATACAGAGGCTCGCAAGCATCTGATACATGGGCCACTTCTCCATAGGCTGAGATGGATGGCCATCCTGAGATTTCCTCCAAACATGCCTCTTTCCCAAGACTCATTTCTTCAGTCTCCTGACTGGTTCAACAGTTGTTTGAAGCCTTGGAGAGTTTAGGTAAAATTCAAAACTGTCCTCATTAGGGCAAGGAGAGATTAAGAAAGAAGCAGATCACTCCAGATTGATAGGTGGCAGGTTTAATAAGCAGAGAGCTCATGCACCCATCCACAGAGTTTTAAGTGCTTTTATAAATATCATAATGGAATTTGGTCATTTATACAGTCTGGATGGTCTCAGTAACACAGTACTCTCTCAAAGCTGCATCCTTGAAGTGGCTCCCAGTATGAGAATAGTGGGCAGAAAGAACATTTCAGGGATGGGTGGCAGAGGCGGGGTTAAGGAGCCTCCAATTGCCTCAGTCTGACTTACGGGTCAACCAGTTGTCCCATCTCCTCAATGCCCTCTTCCAACAGAAATATAATTCAATGTAAACAAAGTTGGATTAAGAGGAATGTAATGCTTTATTGAATTCTATCACTTTTGTTTTTCATTCTGCCATGTGTGATACAATTCTTTACTAATTACTTAACAAATATTAACTAACTGGGAGAATTTATAAATATAACCGTTAAAAGAAGTACACACCTGGTGGGGAAAACAGTATTTTTGTGACAATTATGTGACACAATGTGAAAATTATGAAGAGTTGCTGATCTGAGTACAAACTCAACATTTCCCAAGAACCTGTCCATAATAACCTCCTACTAAGCATTCTCCACCTCATTAGTGATGACCTCCTCTGTCACTGACATTAGAGATTCATTCATTTAATTATTCATTGCAGAATGAATCACTCTGATCCCTATTGAACTCCATAGAGGTGATACAGTGAATGATAATCTTAAATACCTTTTGCTTATTTTCTCTTTCAGTTTGAAAAAATCACTTAATTATAGAAAACTCCCTTGAATAAATATGCATACATGAAAAGGACAGGCATTGTCTTAAGAATTATCACCCTGTTGAAAATGGTGAATTCAGACAATTAGTAACTTCTTTGTTCATTTTGTTCCTAATTTTGCCAGTGACATATATAGGATTTTTGCAGAAGCACACTCAAACTAACAACATTGTTATCTAATAAGAACTGCTTTTCATAGAGGAATCATATATGGAACTATTTTTTTTTTTCATTCTATTTGTAGAAAACTCGGTTCTCTGTATTACGTTCTAAATACCTTCTGATGGCCTTTGCTGATTCAAAATAAAAACCACATATAATTTAATCATTGTGATCCCTTAAAAAATTTCCTAAGACAAGTTTATCTGTTTCCCACTGGCTTTGACTGGCTTTGAGGGTCTCTCTTGAAAAACAGAAGAGTGTTAAATATTCTTGTTTTATACCTTATTATTTATAGTCATAATCTACAGCACAAGTTCACAAAATTTTTCTGTAAAGCCCCAAATTGTAAATATTTTAGGTTTTTCAGGTTATTGGGTCTCTGTTACAACATCTAAAATTTGTCATTGGACACAAGAGCAATCATAGATAAAACATAAAAGGTTGAGCATGGCTATGTTCCAATAAAACTGTATTTACAAAAACAACTGGAGGGCTGGATTTAGCTTGTGAGCTGTAGCCTATTGGTCTCTGATATGTAAAGCATTTAAGTATATAATATGAAGACAGATGTTTTTCTATATGCTAATTTAAAATATAGCTCAGTCGGTAAAGAATCTGCCTGCAATGAAGCAGACCCGGATTTGATTCCTGGGTCAGGAAGATCCCATGGAGAAGGAAATGGCAACCCACTCCAGTATTCTTGCCTAGAGAATTCCAAGGTTAGAGGAGCGGGGCAGGATACAGTCCATGGGATCGCAGGAGTCAGACATGACTTAGCGACTGAAGAGAGAATTTAAAATTTATAAGTTATTTGAGCCTTAGAATTTTTGTCTGTTAGATTGTTTTCTCCACTAGACTATGAATTCCCTGAGAGTAAGGACTCATCATTAAATTCATCTCATTCAGCTGAATGAGAATCTATAGTTTATTGAAAAATGTTTTTTTATTTTAGAAGATTTGAATCTATTTTCTCTTTTCAGATGTATCTTGAATATCAAAGAGACTTAACAACTTGCATAATGAAGCATGGGCTATGTAACTGATGAAGTTGTGATCTGTTCTTATCATTTAAAATAAATGTTATTACCAACCTTCTCTACAAGATGTATTAAGCTTTTTCTAGACGCATATTTTAATTTATTATTCTCGCCATAGCTGGAATCATCTTACCTTCTCCTTAAGACTTCCAGCTCCTGCCACATAACATAAAACCTTAGGCTCAGCAAATTGCTTTGCTGCTGGTCCAGTCTTTTGTATCATTTGTGATATTCAGAATAGAGGAGTGAGGTATTTCTATGGGCTATGATACTTAATAATTTTCCTCTGTTGAACAGCCATCTTTAACCTGAACTACTACACCTTCCATTTATGAGCTATTCTCTGAAAGTATTGAGAATGTATATTGCTTTTATCCATATTACAAGATGGAACCTTACTAGCCTTTTATAGGATACCCAGTTTCTGAAACTTCAATTGTCCTTTCAAGATGACTTAATGCCAAGTTATATGCATATGTAGGGGGGTTTGCTATTTTAGATGACATTTCTTATTACTAATTTATTTGCTCCTACATTATCTGAAGTTAATTTTTTAATTAATCATATCTTTTCACTTTTCAAACACTATGAGCCAGTTAGGCTGTGGAGTATTTGATTAATTCCACCAGGTCAATATAGTGGTAATTTTGACCTCTTGATAAAATCTTTAGTTTCAACTTGATAGTATTTCACTGTGTGTCTCAAGGTATATATAACAATTTTGGTATTATAAGAAATAGAATTCTATATTATTTTAATTCCCTACAACTGCATGGTTCAACTGTTTTTTTCCTATCTATAGAAAACCTGAAGTGCTGATGCATTTGAAAATAATGGAGCAGATTTTTCTTAATTTTTTTAAAAATTAAAGTGATTATCTTCTTTACCACTAAATCCAAAGAACAACATTTTTTCACTACTTATCAAAGGCATTAACACACATTAAAATTAGAGACAAAGAGGACAAATGCATCATTTGTGATATGGAAAGAAATAGCACCAATATTCATTCTTACTTCCTAGTCCCTTGTTCAAAAGTACTTTTGCACTATGGAAAACAATATGGAAGTTCCTCAAAAAACTAAAAATAAAGTAGCCATGCCATATGATCCAGCAATCCTACTCCTAGGCAGATATCCCTGCAAAACTATAATTCAAAAGGATACATGTACCCCTGTGTTCACAGCAGCACTGTTCCTAACAGTCAAAACATAGAAACTGCTTAGGTGTCCATGGACAGATCACTGGTTAAAGAAGGTATGATATATATATTGCATGTGATACACACACATACACACATACACACATGTAAGTATACACACACACACAGAGTGGAATACTACTCAGCCATAACGAGGAGTAAATAATGTCATTTGCAACAACATGGATAAACCTAGAGATTATCATATTAGGTGAAGTAAGTCAGAAACAGAAATACAAATATCATAGTGTATCACTTATATGTGGAGCATGAAATCTGACAGAAATGAACTTATCTATGAAACAGGAACAGATTCATAGAGAGAACAGACTTGTTCTATAGATAGATAGATAGATAGATAGATAGATAGATAGGTATAAAGCTAAATGACTTTACTGTACAGCAGAAATTAGCACATTGTAAATCAACTATATTTTAATAAAATATATTCAAAAGAATGTTTTTATTTGTTGCTATAAATGTGAAACAACTCATTTTCTAAGCTATTTTTGATTTTATGAATCTTCTTTATATCCACATTTAATTTGGGAAATTTAAGCTTAATTGAGATCAAGTAAAAAATATCGATATGCTGAAAACAAGTTCAATTAAAGTATAAGAAATGTAGCTCAACTGGAATCTAGATTACGAAAATCTTGTATTTAGGACTAAGTTATCAAGATAAATTAGCAGTAAAGTCATCTTGTTATTGGAACTATGATTTTTGGGATAAGAGACAATAAAATATATTTTGCCTTGAGTGGGACTTAGTCCTGGATAATGTGAAAATTTTGAGTCTGCTCTTAGATTTAGAATATATCTAATTTGAACATATTCTAAATATATAAAACTTGATGTTTTTAATTTTTTTCACTACCTCTGTGCTTCTATATAAATGGGGAAAATAGTAGAAGATACATTTCATCTCTGAAACTTAACTGGACTCAGTATAGTCCTATAAATGTATTTTTGTATGTGTGTGTTGAAATTTTTACTCTTTTATCTGGAATTGCTTATTGACAATGTGAGATGCTAAGATTCCCTAAAGTGAGGAATGTGTAGACCCTAGCAAAGTACCTGGATCATCATGTTAAATAGTTTTAATTACTGAATATTATTATTACCAACATTGTTTCCCTAGGGCTGGTTGAATAAGTAGAAAAATCTACTTTGTAATGAATATTTTGATGTTTCTTATAAAAATGCCCTCTTAAAGGCACTTTCCCAGTTGTGAAAGTAATCTTGCATACAAATTTACTAAGATAATTATTTGCTTATAAATATTCATATTTAAGGCATTTTTTAAGATATGAAAGTATGCCAGGATTTTCAAAAAGAAAATATTGATTTAGCCATTTACAGAAAAGTTCATTATAACAAAGAGGATAGTAATAGAATTAGGGCCATCTCCCAAGTGATCATGAAGAATCCCAAAGTATGATTCAAGCCTTCATCAAGGAAGTACACTTTACAATGATACACTTTCAAGCACTTATTTTCTAATTTATTGTGATAGGTACTAAAAAAATATATACTAGCACAAAATTCATGCTCTACTCATTGAATTGAAAAAGAGAAGAAGCAGGAGGACAAGGAGGAGAAAGAGAAGGTGAAAGAGGAGACAAAGAGGAGGGGGAGGAAGGTAACATCACTATCAGAGACAGGAAGGAAAGGAAAAGAACCATGTCAGTGAGACTTTAGTATGGTTTTAAGGAGTCTCTCCTGAGTAGTTATTATGAGTGATCTTGTTCTTTGTGACACCATCCCTATGATTTTTAAACAAACTTTACACTGTCTTAATAGTCAAAATAACTTTCTGATATTAATTTGTTTCCCCAAATTTTCCTATAGAGAGAAAATACTGTCTTAGTTAAAAATAATCTGACCTGCAGTGATGGCTTTTTGATGTGTCAACTTACATATATGAGAGAGAGACAGTGAAAGAGAAAGAAGAGAGTTGACTATTCTCCTTCACATAGTATCTTATTTCTGTTTCTCTTTAGAACAAAAGATTTTGCAATAGAAATATCTACTTTTCTACAATTATTATTTTTTTTATTCTTTTTCAGATGTTTTGGATAATTTCCATCAAGTATTTATTGCCAGGATTTTACCAAAATCATTGTTATTAAGAGCATGAATTGTCTCCTCTCTGATAAATGCAACAGTTATTTCTAGTCCTCATTTTACTTCAACAATTTATGAAAAACACAAAATGTTAATACAGAAATAACAAAGATATAAAAAATATGAAAAAAATTTCTTCTAAGTATTTATGTACTTTAATTAACAAAGAATAAAAAAGAGGAATTGTAAACACGAATAGGCATTTAAAACTTATCACATTAGCAAATGCTTTATTTTTCAATGATAATTTCCATTTTCACAGAGAACATAATGGGTGTGCAATATATAATATAATTGCCTGACAGGACAAATGAATTAGTTAATGAATTTAATAGCATATACATTTTAGATTCCTTATTAAAGGTAGTTAAAATGTAGAATTAAAGTGCAGAAATGTAAAATCATTTAGAATTAGAGATTTGAGCTTAAGAAAATTTAAGAAGTGTAGAAATTACTATGTACAAAATAATGTTCATTGAAACATTTTAAAAAACAAGGAAATAATAAAGTCAAATTTCTAACAACCTCTGTTATGGGTGGTATTATGTAAAAATTATACCAATACAAAGAACAGTAGTTCTCAGGTGAAAATAAACTTCCTATGTTTCAGAAATTTAAAAAGTCCAGAGTAGCTGGGAAATAGCATTCAATGGGAAGAGTGTTGTAAAATGAGAGCAATCATGCAGGGTTTATAATCCATTTTAAAGCACTGGAATTTATCCAAAGAGCAATGAGAGGCCATTAAAGAATTTTTAACTGAGGGATTATGAAATAAAACTTTCCCTTTTCAAGTATTATTCCTGTTCCTGTGAAGAAAATAGATAGCAGAAGGGGGAAGGGAGGGTTAAATGATACCAGGAATAGCATGATACAGTTTTTCAAGTGTATAGGCATTTTTTCACCTGTTTTTCCTCGGTCGTGGTCATACATAGAAGAATGTAATTCTCCAATTTCTGCAGTTGACTATTTCTGGACCATAAATAAATGCATATGTCCCTTCTAAGGAAATGTATTTGATTTCTATTGATTGATAACTTGAAATTTTCCAGTATCTTTTTCTTACATTAGTGATTGAAAAAGATTGTTATTAGAGTTCTCTAGAGAAACAGAAACAATAAGATACATGGAGAGTATGGAAAGAAAATTTTGTTGAGAGATTGGCTCAAAAATTGTGGAAGTTCAGGAGTCCTGTGATTTGCCTTCTGCAATGTGGAGACTCAGAGAAAATGGGCGTGTAGTCCTCAACCAATCCTGAAGGATAAAGAGCAGAGCCAAAGACATTAAGGGCTTCCCAGGTGGCACAGCGGTAAAGAACATGCATGTCAATGCAGGCGATGCAGGAAACATGGGCTCGATACTTGGGTTGGGAAAATTCCCTGGAGGAGGAAATGGCAACCGACTCCAGTATTCTTGCCTGGGGAATCCCATGGACAGAGAAGCCTGGTGGGCTACAGTCCATGGGGTCGCATAGGGTCAGATGTGACTGGGCACAATGATACTAAATCCCAAGTCATGAAGTTCTGAAAACCAGGAGCTCTGATGTTCAAGGGCAGGGGAATATGGATGTTCCAACTCAAGCATAGGGAGAGGACCTGTCCTTCTTCTGCCTTTTTGTTCTATTTGGATTTTCTATGGATTGGATGAGGTTTATCCACACAGATAAAGGAGATCTTCTTTACGAAGTCAACTTATTCACAAAAGAATCTCTTCCAGAAGCACATCACAGACATACTCAGGAATGTTTTACAAGCTATCTGGGCACCCTTAGCCCAGTCAAGTTGGCACATAAAATAAAGAACCACAAAATCCAATTATTAAGATGGTGCAACCACAAGACTGAAGTCTCCTGAATCATTAGTTTGGAGCACAGGACAGTTGTCTGACAGAGAATCTAAAGCTGGAGCCTATTTTACATGAGCAAGAAGGACATCTCTGCTATGTCAAGCCACTGGGCTTTGGGTGATGTTTGATCATTTAGCCTATCTTAATTAATACATCAGGTGGGAGAAGATGGTTTCAATTTGGGAGAAATGGAAAATCCTGGGAGTAGATGTGACAGTTAATGGAGAAAGATAAAGGAAGAGGAAAAGAGACTCTGACACAGGCCCCAAGAAACTCCTGTGAGGGGTTACAGAGGTGAATGGCACAGATGCCAGGTAGACAATGTAAATAAATGAAGCAAACACTGATGAAAACTGGAAATTAATAATCTAAATTTGATGCTTATTCAATATGTTTACATTTTTTGTTTTATAGAACAAAGGGCAATGAGCCCAAGTTTGACTTTTTTGGGGGATGATTCTGATTTTTCAAGAAAGGGTAAAAATGCAGATTTAAAAATTTGAAGTCATTTAGTTTTTAAATCTGACAATTAATTTTATTAAAAATTAAAGATAAACAAAAAGTTGATATATGAGACAGACCTGCTGGCCTGAGTAAATAAATCCTTGGACCACTGGCTCACAACATCCCATCTTCTAAATATATTCCCCAACATATATACATGTTATATTTTACTTTTCCCAAACATGTATACACATTATATTTTTTCTGTCTAAAGCCTATTCTATTCTTTATAGAAGTTAACAAAAAGAGGTAAAATAAAGTAGATGACAGAGACGAGAGAAAGAAAATCAAAACAAGCATTGTTTACGAACAAATAGGAAAAGCTATTTTCCTTCCGAGTCTACTACTCTTTTACACAGTCTGTCCAGCAGAGAAGCAGGAGACAGGATGCTGATATTGGCTATTTCTCAACATTAAAAATGTGATAACCTGAATCCGTAATTGTTATGTGATTATAACATCTACATAGTTTGTATGTTCAGATTACTTAAACTAGGTGTGTATGCATGCACTTTATATAGGGCAATCAGAGGCAAATTAAGAGATAGAAACTTATTCTCAAGAAACATATTTAAACAATATCTTTAACTATTAAAAGTGATCAAAATAAAAAGGTGATCAAAATATAATAAATTATTATCTAAGTACAAATTTTTAGCTGAACTTTTAGATATTTCTATGTCTATGGTCAAGTAGAGGATTGAAATAGTATATGACAAAACAGAAGGAAGCTTCTCATCTAGCACACAGAGATTAAAAAGAATGTGAAAGCAGTTAGGAGGCATAAAGAATAGAATGAGAAGCTCAAAAAACTAAGCTAGCTTTCTAGAAAGAAAGAATAGGGGAAACAGAAAAAGCAAGACTCAAATTGAAAGCTTGGTATTTTTTTTCAAAATAGAAGATCCAACACTTCAAATTGCCTCTCCCTACTGAGTGCCAAGTGAAACATTAATAATTAAGAGATCCTCAGCTCAATACAAGTTGTGTGTGTGCTGTGAGCTTGCTAAGTCACTTCAGTTGCATCCAACTCTTTGCGACCCTATGGACTCTAGCCTGAGAGGCTCTTCTGTCCATGGATTTCTCCAGGAAAGAATACTGGAGTGGATTGACATGCCCTCCTCCAGTGATCTTCCCCACCCAGGGATAAAACCTGCTTCTCTTATGTTTTCCTGCATTGGCAGCCAGGTTCTTTACCACTAACGCAACCATACAAGTTAGTGAATGTAAAAAAAAAAAAAAAAATAACAACAACAAGATGAAAAAAATCCTAAAAAGGCCTAAAACAAAGAGTAAAGTACCCTACAAAATATAGCAATAAGATAATGATTAGAAGCAAAAAAATGAAAAAAAAATTTAGATTGAGAAGTCCTAGAAATCCAATAATTTATGTCAAAATCATAAAATCCATACGAAGATCACTTGCTGTCATTTCCCACCATTGTTCCAACGGCCACATTGCTAGTCACTTTTTCCAACAGTGTGCTTGATATTGAGATAAACCATAGTTTCCATTCCATTCCATTTTTGAATGGCTAAAATAGAGTGTGAAGGAGGGTAGATTTTCAGACAGTCACAATAAAACCTTCACTTCTATGCAAAAAGAATACATTTTCTTCTCTGGCATGGCCTTCAAGATCCAGTGATGTCTGTGCTTCCTCCTGACAGAATTTTCAAGTCACAGGGAAGTCTCATTAAGGTCTGGCTCAGTCTCCTTTTCTCTGAGCTACTGGGTATCCCTGTTTTTCATCACTCTCTTCTACTCTTAATATGCTCTAGTTCAGTTCAGTTCACTTTAGTTCAGTCACTCAGTCATGTCGGACTCTTTGCGACCCTGTGAACCGCAGCACGCCAGGCCTCCCTGTTCATCACCAACTCCCGGAGTCCACACAAACCCATGTCCATCAAGTTGGTGATACCATCCAACCATCTCATTCTCTGCCATGCCCTTCTCCTCCTGCCCTCAATCTTTCCCAGCATCAGGGTCTTTTCAAATGAGTCAGCTCTTCACATCAGGTGGCCAAAGCATTTCAGCTTCAGCATCAGTCCTTCCAATGAACACCCAGGACTGATCTCCTTTAGGATGGACTGGTTGAATCTCCTTGCATTCAAGGGACTCTCAAGAGTCTTGTCCAACACCACAGTTCAAAAGCATCAATTTTTTGGCACTCAGCTTTCATTGTAGCCCAACACTCACATCCATACATGACCACTGGAAAAACCATAGCCTTGACTAGACGGACCTTTGTTGGCAAAGTAATGTCTCTGCTTTTTAATATGCTGTCTAGACTGGTCATAACTTTCCTTCCAAGGAGCAAGCGTCTTTTAATTTCATGGCTGCAATCACCATCTGTAGTGATTTTGGAGCCCCCCAAAATAAAGTCAGCCACCATTTCCCCTGTTTCCCCATCTATTTGCCATGAAGTGATGGGACCGGATGCCATGATCTTAGTTTTCTAATGTTGAGCTTTAAGTCAATGTTTTCACTCTCCTTCTTCACTTTCATCAAGAGGCTCTTTACTTCTTCCTCACTTTCTGCCATAAGGGTGTTGTTATCTGCATATCTGAGGTTATTGATATTTCTCTCAGCAATCTTGATTCCAGCTTGTGCTTCCTCCAGCCCAGCGTTTTTCATAATGTGCTCTGCATATAAGTTAAATAAGCAGGGTGACAATATGCAGCCTTCACGTGCTCCTTTTCCAATTTGGAACCTGTCTGTTGTTCCATGTCCAATTGTAACTGTTGCTTCCTGACCTGCGTACAGATTTCTCAAGAGGCAGGCCAGGTGGTCTGGTATGCCCATCTCTTTCAGAATTTTCCACAGTTTATTGTGATCTACATGGTCAAAAGCTTTGGCAGAGTCAAGAAGTAAAATGTCCCACTTTCACATTTCTTTCAATACAGTGTTTAGTGTAATATTATTTAACAGATTTTCCTGGTTTATATTACACATGCAGTTTTATCCTAGTTTTATAATATCTATTGTCATAAAAATGTAGGAAATAGGAGAAATGCTGCTGTCTTCCTTGGAAGTTCTGCCAGCGTCTACTTTTAATATTCCTATACCATGTAAAATTTTTCTGGTGATCAAGCTGGGAGAAAATTTTACTATAAATCCTAAGACTACTGGGGCTCTGAGATTATAATACTACAATGTTTCTCAAATATCGGAACTTCCCTGGTGGCTCAGATGATGAAGAATCTGCCTGCAATGCAGGAGACCCGGGTTCAATCCCTGAGTCGGGAAGATCCCCTGGAGAAAGGAATGGTACCCACTCCAGTTTTCTTGCCTGGAGAATTCAATGGACAGAGGAGCCTTGTGGGCTATAGCCCATGGGGTTGTAAAGAGTTGGACACAACTGAGAGACTAACACTTCCTCAAATACTTTCACTGAAATAATTCCTTAGGTAGGAGAGAAGGAATGCTTACTTTCTGCTGTCTTAAAGGCATGTCCTAAGTATTCTTAGTGGGCAAAATACATTTTTTGAAATAATAAGGTTTATAATATAAAACATGAAAATATTTCCAAATGGATGCTATATTATTGCAGTTTTAATATAAAATTATTTCAAAATCAGCACTGACTAAACTTGTTACCCCAAAAAGAAACACTGTATTTATTCTTAGAATAGATGTTACTACTGTGTAACATACCACCAGTTAGCTCTCTTCTGGAAGGTGCTATATATTAGTTTGAAAAGGCCAGGTTGAAAACAATCATTAAATATACAATATATTTATTGTAATGTAAAATATGTTTTCTGAAATGATAATAGTCTCAGTTTTATGGAAAGATATGACAGTCCATTCAGAGAGCTTTTGAAGTTGCAATTACTGCTAATAAGTCCACGTTGATTTAATATCATTTTATTTGCTATGCATCACTACTTACAGTGTGGAATAAAAATGTAATGGAAAAAATATCCAAGTACCTGGACTTTAATGACAATAACAAAAACAACAAAATCAATGGATTCTATCAATTGTATATCAGTGATAGTTTTCAGAATAGGTTTCTTAATTATTAATAATGCAAAATAATAGCAGTAGCAAGAGGAGAAGGAGGCAACAGAGGATGACATGTTTGGATTGCATCACCGACTCAATGGACATGAGTTTGAGCAAACTCTGAGAGATAATGAAGGACAGGCAATGCTGGCCTGCTGCAGTCCTTGGGGTTACAAAGTGCCAGACACGACTTAGTTACTGAACAACAACATGCAAACTATATACAAATGTAATGCAAAATAATTAAACTTCTATAGATCAGTTCACAGTTATGTAAATGGCAGAGTACTGACACAAATCAATTGGCAAAGTGTGAAAAATAAGATTATCTAATGCCATTTTCCAAGGTAGATAAGAAATTTTTTCCCCAAAAGAACATACTTTATGTATTCTCTAATCTCAATTTTTATGTAGTAATAGCATTTGGAAGTATACCAATCATTTATATAATTTATTCACATGGGCTGTAAAAACAAATCCTTAAATAATGTGTTTTTTGATTTGTAAGCAATTTGTTGAACATTTTACATGGTCTCTCTTTACATTTTTTCTCTTTAATCTATCTTTTGGTTTGAAATCAGAATTATTTCTGAAAAACAAAACAAGGAATTCAGTTCAAAGTTCTAACTCTGTTCTACCATTTTTTTTTTTTTTTTGACCAGTGATTCATACATATATTGGAGTTTTGATAGAAAGTGGAGGTCTAGAAGTTTACTTTATATTATTGAAAATAGTTAAATTTGTGATGCAGCTGTGTGAAAAAAAATATGAATGAAGTAGAGATTTTCTTGACTCTATGTTAACTGTATAATTTTACAAAATCACTTGACGTAAATTCTAACACTTATAATGTGATTAGAGATGAGCTTTGTTTCTCTTTTAGAACTAAAATTCTATTTGTTGATACAATCACACTCTGTGGGACTGACAGATTTTCAGCAGCTTGACAATTTATAACACATTGTTTCAAGAAATTCAAAAGAATTTTCACAAAACCAATTTTTTGGCACTTTCTACTGCTTATTGGATATTATTTGACAGCTGAGTTCATCAAAAGTGACAACTAACAATTAATTGTATTTTTCCTTACTACAGATTTGAAGAAAAATACTGACTATAACCAGCACTTAAGACCACAGGAAACATCATTTTTTTTTTTTTCCTTCAAAGAGCTTAGAATTGAGATTTACCAAAGCAGCATGGGTTAATATCTTGATATGCACACTTAAAGGATTATGTGACGGTCTAAAGTCAATTCATACAAAAAGAAAGAGTTAAATAGATGTTGCACAACTGAAGGCTTCAAAAATACTTTGAATCACTTTTTAAAAATAGCATTTAAAAGGATGAAAACACTTAAGCCTTTTCAGTCTTATTATAAACATATTCCATTTATTATCCTTTGATAGACAATTTGAAAGATTTAAGAAAACTATTTTTTAAACTTTGAAATGTAAATAATAATTTTTCATAGTATATGATGATAGCACATCAATCATTAGCATCTACACTTGGATTAGGAAGCAACGATTTGATTTTGATGATATAGGTTGATCTAGCATGCTGAGCTGGGTATTCTCTTTTTGAAGGTTATTATAAAAAACTAAAGATTTCAGATATTTCTTTTCAAGTTGGTCTACAAGCATTTTATAGAGCCATATGTATTGGAATTGAGATTTCTGTTGATATGGAAGATTAGTAACATTTAATTTTATTTTGATTTAAAAGCTAGTTTAAAGATGAAAGAAAATTTGGAAATGATGCTGCAAGTAAATTTCTACATAGTTTTTCATAACAAAAAGATGGGAATAAAATGATATAAGAAATCTAACATTAACATCATTGTCAGTTATTGTGGTCTATGGATAAGAGTGCAGAAAGACAGATAATAATAATAAGAAAAAATCTAGTTTAACCAAGCATTAATTCATGAGTCCTAGGTGGTTTCCTTCTTGTGGCCTATAATTGTATTGGAAGACAGTGATTTATAAATGTAAATTTTCATTGTTTTCATAATTCCTTGAGATAATGTCTTGATTTGTTTTGTCTTCTCTACCCCTCCACTCTCTTCACAAGCACACACACATGCACATTCACTCATCTCACATACACAGATGAACACACAGTGTCTTACAAATCAGCAGGGTGCAACCAATATATCCATCTCAGCATAAATCCTTCATTTCTGCCTTGTATCAGAGATGAAGATTGACTAGGAACAGATGAGAAAATTCAGATTTAAAAATAGTGAGACAAAACAACAATTAATAAATACAAAGTTTAAAAATATGAAATCAGTTTAGCAGAGTATGTTTGTTTATCCCCTTTTAAAACTCTTATTTTTTGCTGAATGTTTTCAATGCTCTAAATAAGATCATATTATACATCAATTGTATCTCAATAAAGCTGTAATAAAAAGTAATAAACATGCTGGTTTCTCTTGTTCCCTCTTAAAAGTTTGAAATTGCAACCTTTTTGAAGTTATTTTTAGGAAATCCATCCTTCAGTAGCACTTAGAAGATTCAGTTTTCTGTTTTTTTATTTCATAAATTTTAAAATTTAATTATTGCTATGAGAAGTTACAAAAGAAGTCACAAGAGAAAGAAATAGGCAATTCAAACATATTTCTGATGGTAAATCTATTGTCACAATTTGGTGAATATCATTATAGGTATTTCTTTATGCACTGTACATAGAGAATGATGTCTATGTTCATGCCTGCATGCCTGTATGGATAGATGGATGTGTAGTTGCAGAACAAATAGAATGATAGCTAGATTTTAAAATAAAATATTTATAGTAAGAATTACTAAATAGATCCAAATCATCTTTCCTAGCATGAAAATATTTTGACAGAGTGTTGTCTCCTAGGCAAATTTTGTTGATATTTGCCATATACCCCCTAACTCATGGGCAGGTGAAAGGTAGAGCTTGGTTTGTGTGTTGTGGTGAAGTCACTAAGTCGTGTCTGACTCTTTCGAGACCCATGGACTGTAGCCCACCAGGCTCCTCTGTCCATGAGATTTTCTAGGCAAGAATACTGGAGTGGGTTGCTATTTCCTTCTCCAGGTGGTCTTCTAGACCCAGGGATCGAACCCGGGTCTCCTGCATTGGCAGGTGGATTTTTTACCATGCAGGCAGGAGGAAAGCTTTGGTTTGTGTGTAGCTCTTGAGAATTACAGAGCGATATACACAATATTTTCTAAAGAACTGTTTAATTTTCTAGGTTAGGCAAATGCTATACTCCTTCCTGCCTTTCTGTGCTAATTTTTTTTAGAGATTCTTAAATATAAATATATATACACATATGAATATATATGTATTCATATGAATATATATGTATTCATATGTGTATATATACATGTATTACCAGTTTGTTTCATTCAATCAGGGCTTATTTCAGTCTCATGAGTTTCTGGCTCATATTCCTAAATTCCTACACATGCCTGAAAAATCACATAATCAGAAGCCATTCATTCTGGCACTTTCCCTGTTACCACAAATAAAGCAGTTTTGTCTATACTTGGTGTTTCTGCCACAGCCGTCTACTCATAATTCACCCACTTCCACCCGAATCAATTCTGAGATGGAAAAACACTGGTATGAATTCTTAGGATCAGTTCCATTCACCTGCTTCTCCCAGTGATGTTCGGCTGGAGGAGGACAAGTACTCCTTGACTAAAATCTTTTGTTTCTTTCCTTGATAGCTACATATTCCTCCCTTAACAGTTAATTTATTTTTCTCTTGTTTATTTTATACTGGAACATAAAGGAAATTTATTTTTAATATTTTTATTTCATTGTGCTGGAAAAGGGAGAATCTATAATTCTATTTTATTCTATCTCACCCACTCAAGTCCAGATTTTAATATCATTACATTTGCATGCAATGTGTGTGCAAGTGTGTGTACACACACACTGATAGAAGATATATTTAGGTAAGATGTAAAGTATACCACTTGCTAACTCTTATTTCAGGCGTTCATTATATTAAATTTTCATTTTGTTCCAAAGGAAAAATGCCTGCCAAATTATAATATATGCTTCTTTACCATTTTATGAACTTGTGTTTTACATCATTTCAGCCAGGTGTTGGCAAGTTCATCATAATCTCTACATGCTTTGCAAATTTTAACATTTTTTTCTGAAGTACTGTAAATTCTTTCCCTAATCCAGATCCTCTACCCCAGCTCTAAGAATAATATATAGCAAACCTTCAAGCATTCATTAACTAAATGTTATTCAGTGAGTTATTTTTTATGTCTACATTTTTTTAGTGCAAATAAATGCTGGATTTACCAAGTAAACAGAGAACAATAAAAGTCTATAAAATGTAATATTAAAATTAAATAAAAATCCCATAATGAGTGACAGCTGAAGGATAATAGTGGATTATACTACACTAAGGCTGGCAGTAGTCAAGGAAATCGTTTTTCAGCTTTAATATTCAAATGACAAAGCAAGAGCTACATGTGCCTCATACCTATAACTATTTTATACTTACATCGTTAATCCACATCAAACATTTTGGCATTATAAAACTCTTTATCAAATGAAATATTACTGTCATTTGATTGAATAGATTTTTTTCTTTTTGTCCTCCTTCTTCATCTCCGCCCCCCCCCCCAAATTATATCAGTAAAATACTTGTCTGATGTATGTAATACTGTATTCTTTAAGCCCTTTCATCAAAATACTGGCATTCCTCTAACATTAAAGCATGTAAAAGATTAATACATGTTCTGCCACTAGATAACTAGGTTAGGGAGACACTGCCTGTTGAAATCAATGCTTGAATATTTACAAGTGTCTTTGGCATATTAAAAAGTTAGAGTAGAGCTTCATTAAAGAATAACAAATGTTTAACTTTGTTAAATTTGGTAGTTACCAAGCTTTTTGGACTAGATGATTTTGCATATTGTAGAACTAATCAGGAATGTGTATACTTTGCTGTATTAGAGAAGTGGTCATAGAGGGATTCACTGACGATATCTAAGGTGAAGGGTAAAGAAAAATTAGCTAAGCCAATGCAGGCTGAGCTAAAAACTGTCATGGTAGTTAAAATGTTTAACCAGCTATCTGCACAACTTTACTGTCACTGACCACTCAGAGGATATTCATGCTGTAAAATGACCAGGACCTAGAAATGAATCATAGAAATCTTTCTGCCCTGGCATTAACCCATTTCTTCCTGGGTCATGGACATTTTGAAGTCCCAGGGAAGATGTCAAAGTAGCTCAGGCAGCAGAGAATGGGAAGCCTAGCATCTCAGAAGATGGATGTTTAGCAAGCGGCATAAAAATTTGAATATTTTAACAGAAGTGCCAGTTTGTGGCTGAATTACACTCCTAGATAAGACTGACCTTGCCTAAAGGACAAATCTGAGAAAAGGCAGAGAGATCAGAGTCTTTTTAGTAAGTATTTATTAAATCAAACAATTTGAACTTTTTCATCTTGTAAGAGTTCAATAAGAAATCCCCTTAATAAGGCAGATGTAGAGAATATGGCCAGTCATTATATTTGTATTCTGGTGTAAAAAATTGTTTCTGACTTTATCAGGTGTCACACATCGAGATTCTTTCTTCTCAAAGTTGATAGCTAAAGACTAAGCAGATTGCATGTATCTGGGATACAAAGTTAGAATTCCTAATTTGGGTTTCTCCATAAGCTAATGCTAAAACACAGATTTCCAGCAATAGCAGTTTTACGGGAGGTACCAGAAATCTTGCAGGGAGTGAGACAGAGTTACAGGGAAGAGAAGGGAGTGGAAGTGTGTGTTGTAAGGCAGTCACCACAATAACAACTGCATCTTAATTCCTCTTAACATCTGACTCAGAATTATCTCTCTCAAGGGATGAGGGCTCCATGTTATTTATTTATACATCATCTTCTTGGGGTCATTAATTGAGTACTATCTCAGAGGGAAAGAGTAGTGTTAATTCACTGGTATACTTCTTGTCCCCTTGAGTATAGGTAGGTCTTTTTACCAAGGATCTGGAAACAAACAAACAAAAATGCTCAGATCTTGGCAATGAAAGGTCACAGGCATATGGGTGGCCATGGACAGCTTCTATTTTTTAGGGCTATTGGTTGGGTTGGTCTAGGGTGCATATGCTGGGAAAGATTGAAGGCAGGAGGAGAAGGGGATGACAGAGGATGAGATGGTTGAATGGCATCCTTGACTTGATGGACATGAGTTTGAGTAAGCTCTGGGAATTGGTGATGGGCAGGGAAGATCGGCGTGCTTCAGTCCATGGGCTCGCAAAGAGTTGGACATGACTGAATGAATGAACTGAACTGATGGTGCATAACCTGTCTCATTGGAAGAAACAAACAATGCAGCTTCTTTAATCAAATTACCTAAAAGAAATGTGGTATACTCTAGCAAAGGGGAGTGACCTAAACTCAAAACAAATAACTCAAGGTCATGGCAGGGAAAAGCTTCAGTGTATCTTGCAATTAATTTAGATAGCTCTTCCATACTTATTCTCCCAACCCAGGCTTTGTGTTCTCGACAACATGCCTGAGAATGGGAATAGAAGAAGTCCTTGGTGGTCCATGCATAGAGTTGAGTCAATGAAGACTCACCACAGAACGGGCATAACATTTGTATGAATGAATGCAGAATGCCAATCTTCAATATCCATGTCACAGATCAACATTGGTGAGCTATAAAATGTGTTCTTTCCACTTGAGGATGATGTTTGAATGAAAATCTGACACCGTGGTTCTGGGATGTTTAATAATTCTTGGTTAGACATCCAAAGTGGTTAATTGAATGCACTTACTTGAGCTAAATACGAGTTGAAAAGTAAAGGTGAAAAATGACACAATCCAGAATCTTGAAATAATATTTAAAATCCACTAAAAGATAGCCCATTATAAAAATGCATAAGATCTGGATATGCTCTCCTTGAAATAGGTAACATGATGATTAAAAATCATTAATATGTGGCTTAGTATGTAGAGGAATGCAAACTAAAATCACAATGGGGTAACACTATTGCAACAATTAAGGGGTTAACATTATAATTAATCACAATGCTACATCTTCTGAGGATGTACAAAACTAGAAGCTTCCATGCATTGGGTAACAAGAACATTCTGGATGTGTCTAATAAAACCTTGCTGCTGCTACTGCTGCTGCTAAGTTTCTTCAGTCGTATCCGATCTGTGCAACCCCACAGACGGCAGCCCACCAGGCTCCACTGTCCCTGGGATTCTCCAAGCAAGAACATTGGAGTGGGTTGCCATTGCCTTCTCTTAGCTATAGCTAATTTCCCCAGCATGCATTTTATTAGCACCACGCTCTAACCAACTGAGCTAACCGGCCTCTGCCTCCCAGCATGCATTTTAAAAGGGCTAATTGTTTAAGTTTCAAAAGTACCTTATTTTGGACAATAAATTATACAGATAAATATCTGATCTGTTGGATAGAGTGGAAATTGGTACAACTACATTTAAAAAGTTTTGCATCTTCTATTTACACTGGAAATACATAGCTTATCCTATCCCCTCTCCTGAACTTTCCTTTATTTTTCTTCTTGGAAGAAAGAAGAAAATGCATAGCTTACCCTCTCCCCTCCCCCAAAAGTCCTTAAGGGAGACCAAGGAATCTGTTGCAATGACAGGACTCTGGCCAAAAGTGGGGAGTAAGTTCCCAAGCAGGGAGAGGAGGAGGGTGCTCTGCTGTCAAGAACTGAAGCCTGAAAGTGTAGGATTTCCATTTGTGGGCTGCACTAGTGTGGAGTGTTGGAATCTGAGTGGGGTGGTGAAGGCATTTGGAGAGAATTACTGCTGGTAGTAGATTGGTTATAACAGAGAGGTGTAATCATAACATCGCTAGGTTATGAAGAATAATTGGAGCAAGTTTTCTCACTGTTGGAGAAGGGAGTTTAAAATGGAAAGGGGGAAAAAAATAGAATAAACCCTAGGAACTAGTTTAAAATTGGAGTGATATCATGGTTTACAAATCTGAAAATAGTTTAAATGTTCATCAATTGTTGAATGGATAAATAAATTATGTTATAGAATGGACTACCGCCCTGCAATAAAGATAACTGATCTTCAGCTACATGCAACAATATCACTGAATCTCATGAATATCTTCATGCAAATTATGCCAGACACAAAAGAATACATACTTTTGATGCTATTTTTCTCATATTAAAAGCCTGGCAAAAATTGTATTTAGGGATGCTTTTGATGCTGGTAAAAATATTTCAAAACATGGAATGAATTAAAATCAAGTACAGAATAGTGGCTAACTTCAGAGGGATGAGGCAGTGATTGGAGGAACTGACTAGGAGGGGTTGCTGGATTTCTGACAATTTCCTAACGTGGGTGAAGGCTCCATGGGTGTTTGCATTATAGTGAATTGCTGAATTGTACAATGTTGTTTTAGGTACTAGTTTTATATGTATGTTTTAGGTACTAGTTTTATATGTGAGAGTTGGACTATAAAGAAAGCTGAGCAGCAAAGAATTGATGTTTTTGCCCAAAGGAAATCAGTCTTGAATATTCACTGGAAGGACTGATGCTGAAGTTGAAACCCCGATATTTTGGCCACCTGATACGAAGAACTGACTCATTGGAAAAGACCCTGAGGCTGGGAAAGATTGAGGGCAGAAGGAGAAGGGGACAACAGAGGATGAGATGGTTGGATGGCATTAAACCTGGACTGGCGGTCTGTTTCACATATGATAATATACGTTTCAGTGTTATTCTCTCAAATCATTCCACCCTCGCCTTCTTCCACAGAGTCGAAAGGACTGTTCTATACATACATCTGTGTCTCTTTTGCTGTCTTGCATAAGGGTCATCATTGCCATCTTTCTAAATTCCATACGCATTAGTATACTGTACTAGTGATTTTCTTTCTGATTTACTTCACTCTATATAATAGGCTCCAGTTTCATCCACCTCATTAGAACTGATTCAAAGGCTTTTTTTTTAATGGCTGAGTAATATTCCATTGTGTATATGTACCACAGCTTTCTTATCCATTCTTCTGCCAGTGGATGTGTAGATTGATTCCATGCCTGGCTATTATAAACAGTGTTGCAATGAACATTGGGATGAACATGTGTCTCTTTCAATTCTGATTTCCTCAGTGTATATGCCCAACAGTGGGATTGCTGGGTCATTTGGAAGTTCTATTTCTAGCTTTTTAAGGAATCTCTATACTGTTCTCCATGGTGGCTATACTAGTTTGCATTCCCACCAATAGTGTAAGAGGGTTCCCTTTTCTCCATACCCTCTCCAGCATTTATTGCTTGTAGACTTTTGGATAGAAGCCATTCTGGCCAGCGTGAGATGGTACCTCATTGTGGTTTTGATTTGCATTTCTCTGATAATGAGTGATGTTGAGCATCTTTTCATGTGTTTTTTAGCCATCTGTATGTCTTCTTTGGAGAAATGTCTGTTTAGTTCTTTGAACCATTTTTTGAATGGTTGTTTATTTTTCTGGAATAGAGCTGCAGGAGTTGCTTGTACATTTTTGAGATTAATTCTTTGTCAGTTGCTTCATTTGCTATTATGTTCTCCCATTCTGAAGGCTGTCTTTTCACCTTGCTTATAGTTTCCTTTGTTGTGCAAAAGCTGTTAAGTTTCATTAGGTCCCATTTATTTATTTTGCTTTTATTTCTGTTACTCTGGGAGGTGAATCATAGAGGATCCTGCTGTGATTTATGTCAGAGAGTGTTTTGCCTATGTTTTCTTCTAGGAGTTTTATCGTTTCTGGTCTTACATGTAGATCTTTAATCCATGTTGAGTTTATTTTTGTGTATGTTGTTAGAAAATGTTATAGTTTCATTCTTTTACAAGTGGTTGACCAGTTTTCTCAGCACCACTTGTTAAAGAGATAGTCTTTTCTCCATTGTATATTCTTGCCCCCTTTGTTGAAGATAAGGTGTCCATATGTGCATGGATTTATCTCTGGACTTTCTGTTTTGTTCCATTGATTTATATTTCTCTCTTTTGTGCCAGTACTGTACTGTCTGGATGATTGTAGCTTTGTAGTATAGCCTAAGTCAGGCAGGTTGATTTGTACAGTTCCATGCTTCTTTCTCAAGATTGCTTTGGCTATTTGAGTTTTTTTGTATTTCCATACAAATTGTGAAATTATTTGTTTTAGTTCTTTGAAAAATACCATTGGTAGCTTGAGAGGGATTGCATTGAATCTATAGATTGCTTTGAACAGTATACTCATTTTCATTATATTGATTCTTCCAATCCATGAACATGGTATAAGTCTCCATCATCTTTGATCTCTTTCATCAGTGTTTTATAGTTTTCTATAAATAGGTCTTTTGTTTTTTTAGGTAGATATATTCCTAAGTATTTTATTATTTTCATTGCAATGGTGAATGGAAATGTTTCCTTAATTTCTCTTTGTTTTCTCATTGTTAGTGTATAGGAATGCAAGGGATTTCTGTGTGTTAATTTTATATCCTGTGACTTTACTATATTCATTGATTAGCTCTAATAATTTTCTGGAAGAGTCTTTAGGGTTTTCTATGTAGAGGATCATGTTATCTACAAACAGTGAGAGTTTTACTTTTTCTTTTCCAATTGGGATTCCTTTTATTTCTTTTTTTCTCTGACTCCTGTGGCTAGAACTTCCAAAACTATGTTGAATAGTAGTGGTGAGAGTGGGCACCCTTGTCTTGTTCCTGACTTTACAGGAAATGCTTTCAATTTTCACCATTGAGGATAATGTTTGCTGTGGGTTTGTCATATATAGCTTTTATTATGCTAAGGTATGTTCCTTCTATTCCTGCTTTCTGGAGGGCTTTTTATCATAAATGGATGTTGATTTTTTTCAAAGCCTTTCTCTTTCTCTAATAAGATAATCATATGGTTTTTAATCTTTCAATTTGTTAATGTGGTGTTTTACATTCATTGATTAGTGGGTATTAAAAAATCCTTGCATCCCTGGGATAAAGCCCACTTGGTCATGATGTATGATCTTTTTAATATGTTGTTGGATTCTGTTTGCTAAGGCTTTGTTAAAGATTTTTGCGTCTATGTTCATCAGTGATATTGACCTGTAATTTTCTTTTTTCTTTCTTTTTTTGATATCTTTGTCTGGTTTTGGTATCAGGGTGATTGTGGCCTCATAAAATGAGTTTGGAAGTTTATCTTCCCCTGCAATTTTCTGGAAGAGTTTGAGTAGGATAGGTGTTAGCTCTTCTCTAAATTTTTGGTAGAATTCAGCTGTGAAGCCATCTGGTCCTGGGCTTTTGTTTGTTGGAAGATTTCTGATTACAGTTTCAATTTCTGTGCTTGTGATGGGTCTGTTAAGATTTTCTATTTCTTCCTGGTTCAGTTTTGGAAAGCTATACTTTTCTAAGAATTTATCCATTTCTTCCAAGTTGTCCATTTTATTGGCATATAGTTGCTGATAATAGTCTCCTATGATCCTTTGTATTTCTGTGTTGTCTGTTGTGATTTCTCCATTTTTATTTCTAATTTTGTTGATTTGATTCTTCTCCCATTTTTTCTTGATGAGTCTGGCTAATGGTTTGTCTATTTTATTTACCTTCACAAAGAACCAGCTTTTAGGTTTGTTGATTTTTTCTATTGTCTCCTTTGTTTGCTTTTGCATTTATTTCTGCCCTAATTTTTATAATTTCTTTCCTTCTACTAAGCCTGGGGTTCATAATTTCTTCCTTTTCTAGTTGATTTAGGTGTAGAGTTAGGTTATTTATTTCACTTTTTTCTTGTTTCTTGAGGTAAGCTTGTATTGCTATGAACCTTCCTTTTAACACTGTTTTACTGAGTCCCATAGGTTTTGGGTTGTTGTGTTTTCATTTTCATTCATTCTAATCAAATCATCTATATTTTGATTTCTTTTTTGATTTCTTCTGTGTTTTGTTGGTTATTCAGAAGCTTGTTGTTTAGCCTCCATATGTTGGAATTTTTAATAGCTTCTTCCCCGCCCCCGCCCCCCCTCCCTGTAGTTGATATCTAATCTTACTGCATTGTGACTGGAAAAGATTCTTGGAATGATTTCAAAATTTGAATTTCCCAAAGCTAGATTTATGGCCCACAATGTGATCTATCCTGGAGAACATTCCATGTACACTTGAGAAAAAGGTGAAATTCATTGTTTTGGGGTGAAACGTCCTATAAATATCAATTAGGTCTAACTGGTCCAATGAATCATTTAAAGTTCATGTTTCCTTGCTAATATTCTGTTTAGTTGATCTAACCATAGGTGTGAGTGGGGTATTAAAGTTTCCCACTATTATTGTGTTACTGTTAATTTCCCCTTTCATACTTGTTAGCATTTGCCTTACATATTGTGGTGCTCCTAAGTTGGGTGCATACATATTTATAATTGTTATATCTTCTTCTTGGATTGATACTTTGATCATTATGTAGTATCCTTCTTTGTCTCTTTTCACAGCCTTTATTTCAAAGGCTATTTTATCTGATATGAGCATTGCTACTCCTGCTTTCTTTTGGTCTCCATTTACATGAAATATCTTTTTCCACCCCTTCAGTTTCAGTCTATATGTGTCCCTTGTTTTGAGATGGGTCTCTTGTAGACAGCATATAGGGGTTCTTCTTTCGTAGTCATTCAGTCAGTCTTTGTCTTTTGGTTGGGACATTCAACCCATTTACATTTAAGGTAATTATTGATAAGTGTGATCGCATTGCCATTTACTTTGTTGTTTTGGGTTACAGTTTATACACCTTTTCTGTGTTTCCTGTCTAGAAAAGATCCTTTAGCATTTGTTGAAGAGCTGATTTGGTGGTGCTGAATTCTCTCAGATTTTGCTTATCTGTACAGCTTTTGATTTCTCCTTCATATTTGAATGAGATCTTTGCTGGGTACAGTAATCTGGGTTGTAAGTTTTTCTCTTTCATCACTTTAAGTATGTCCTGCCATTCCCTTCTGGCCTGAAGAATTTCATTAGAAAGATCAGCTGTTATTCTTATGGGAATTCCCTTGTGTGTTATTTGTTGTTTTTCCCTTGCTGCTTTTAATATTTGTTCTTTGTGTTTGATCTTTGTTAATTTGATTAATATGTGTCTTGAGATGTTTCTCCTTGGGTTTATCCTGTTTGGGACTCTCTGGGTTTCTTGGACTTGGGTGGCTATTTCCTTCCCCATTTTAGGGAAGTTTTCAACTGTTATCTCCTCAACTATTTTCTCATGGTCTTTATTTTTTCTTCTTCTTCTGGAACTCCTATGATTCGAATGTTGGGGGTTTGATATTTTCCCAGAGGTCTCTGAGGTTGTTCTCATTTCTTTTAATTCTTTTTCTTTTTTCCTCTCTGCTTCATGTATTTCCACCATTCTATCTTCCACCTCACTTATGCTATCTTTTGCCTCAGTTATTCTACTGTTGATTCCTTCCAGAGTGTTTTTGATCTCATTTATTGCATTATTCATTATTGATTGACTCTTTCTTATTTCTTCTAGGTCTTTGTTAAACATTTCTTCATCTTCCTAATCCTTGTCTCCATGCTATTTATCTGTAACTTCATTTTGTTTTCAAGATTTTGGATCATTTTTACTATCATTGTTCTGGATTCTTTTTCAGGTAGACACCGTATCTCCTCCTCTTTTGTTTGGTTTGGTAGGAATTTATCATGTTCCTTTACCTACTTAGTATTTCTCTGACATTTCATCTTGTTTAGATTGTTGTGTTTGGGGTGGCCTATCTGTATTCTGGCAGTTTGTGGTTCCTCTTTATTGTGGAGGTTCCTCCCTGTGGGAGGGGTTGGACGAGTGGCTTTCAAGGTTTCCTGGTTAGGGAAGCTTGTGTCAGTGTTCTGGTGGGTGGAGCTGGATTTCTTCTCTTTGGAGTGCAATGTAATGTCCAGTAGTGAATTTTGAGATGTCTATGGGTTTGGTGTGACTTTAGGTAGCCTGTATATTGAAGTTCAAGTCTATGTTCCTGTGTTGCTGGAGAATTTCATGGTATGTCTTGCTCTGGAACTTGTTGGCTCTTGGGTGGAGCTTGGTTTCAGTATAGGTATGGAGACTTTTGGATGAGCTTTTATTGATTAATGTTCCCTGGAGTCAGGAGTTCTCTGGTGTTCTAAGGTTTTGGACTTAATCTTCCTGCCTCTGGTTTTCAGTCTTATTCTTATAGTAGCCTCAAGACATCCCCATCCATACAGCACTGATGATAAAATATCTAGGTTAAAGGAGAAAAGATTCTTCACATTGAGGGACACCCAGAAAGTTTCGCTGAGTTACATGGAGAAGAGAAGAGGGTGGAGGGAGGTAGAGGTGACCAGGAGGAGAAGAGGGGGAATCAAAAGAGGAAAGCATGATCTAGCCAGCAATCAAATCCCTATGTGCTCTCCACAGCCTGGAACACCCAGAGAGGTTCACGGAGTTACATAGAGAAGAGAAGAGGGAAGAAGGAGATAGAGGTGACCAGGAGGAGAAGTGGGGGGGAGGGGGCATCCAAAGAAGAGAGACAGATCTATCCAGTAATCAGTTCCCTAAGTGTTCTCCACAGTCCAGAATACCAAAAGAGATTCACAGAGTTGGGTGAAGAAGAGAAGGGGGAGGGAGGAGATAGAGGTGACTTAGGGGAGAAAAAGGAGAGTCAAAATGGGGAGAGGGCAATAAAGCCAGCAATTACACTCCTAAGTGAAAATGGATACTGAAGATTGAATTCCTAAAGGTACAAGATTGATAACAAATACCAAAAAGCAAAGATTAAAAATCTAAAGTAGAGGTTAGATTCTTAAAAATACAATATTAAAAAAACAAAACAAAGTCAAAAAATTATAAAAAATATATATGAAATTTGCTTTAAAAATAGGGTCTTTTTTTGTAAGGTAAACGTAGGTTATAAAAATGAAAATTAAAGTAGTAATAAAGGACTTAAAAATAAAAAAATATAAAAAAATGATAATAGTAAAAATATATCTAGGAATTTCTCTGGAGCTGTTGAGTGCAGTGTGGGGTCAGTTCAGTTTCAGATAGTCCCTTGTTCCAGCTTATATTTCTCAAGGTCTATAGGTTCTTTCCAATGTAGTCAATGCTAACTACAGGGTTTTAATCTGTTGCACCTGTCACATCCAAAGTGCTTCCCTCTGTTTATTTTAGCTTCTTCTGTTTGCATGCCTCTTAGGTGCCTAATTTCTACCCTGACACAAGGGGGCAAAGGTGGCCACTTATTTAGGCTCACTTGTTCAGTCCTGCTGTGGGGAGGAAGGAATACTACAAACAAAGATCACTGGCATGTATGGGGAGTGATCATGGTGTCTTGGCCACACTGGGTTTGCCCCCACTCACGGCATGTATACTTTCCCATTCTACATTGCTCATGCTCCAGGTTGCTCTGCAGGGGAGCTGTTTAAAGCATGCCTTGGGTTTCGTGCACTTATCAGGTCTAAGCCGCTCAGGTTCAGGTTCTCAGGTCCTCCACAAAGGCGCACACTCGGTTGGGCCTGTGTTTTATGCCCTTCCCAGGTCCGAGCAGCTCAGGTGACTGGGTGTCTGGTGAGGGCACTCTCCTCAGGTGGGGCAGTGCATCTTATCATCTCCCCCATCCCAGGCGCTCAGATTCCCGGGTGCACAGTGGGAGCACCATCCCAGGTGTGCCATGTGTCTCCTCTGGGGAACTGATCTCTGGCTGCTACCCTCCCAGCAGATGCCAACCATCCAGGATCCCAGGAGGACTTAGTTAACAACTTGGAGCCTGCTCACAGTTTGGTAGAGGATGCTGTCTCTGGGGCTGAGATTGCCCCTTTCTGGCTCTACCTCTTTCTTTGTCGCCCACCTGCCTCTCTGCCTCCAGTGGGGGTTGGGCCGGTCCACAGCCTTTAGTTCTCCTCTGGTATTAGCTCAGTCCTTTGTTTTGTGAGCAGGCCAGCAGTGCCTTAGGTTAGAGTTTTTCACGGGAAAGTTCTCTCTCTCTCTTTTTTTCTCTCTCTGGCTATCCCACAGTTTGGGTTGCTATCTCACATTAGCTCCCTCAGATTGTTCCCAGGGCATTCAGGCCCGGTCCCTAGCCTAAGCAATGCAGCCTGCACCTCCCTGTTCAGCACCCACTTGCTTGTGGTGGATGCAAGCATCTGGGCTACTTGTCCACTGGGAGTAGCCATTAGGTACGCAATCTGTGGGTTTTATTTATTTATTTATTTTTCTGCCCAGTTATGTCGCCCTCTAGCTTCCTTGGTGGCTTAGATAATAAAGCGTCTGCCTACCATGTGGGAGACTCGGGTTCAATCCGTGGGTCCGGAAGATCTCCTGGAGAAGGAAATGGCAACCCACTCCAGTATTCTTGCCTGGAAAATCCCATGGATGGAAGAACCTGGTAGGCTTCAGTCCATGGAGTCGCAAAGAGTTGGACACAACTGAGCGACTTCACTTTCTTTCTTTCTTTATGTTGCCCTCTGAGATTCCAAAACTCCCCAAAGACCTTGATAGGGTTTCCTGGTGTTTGGAAACCTCTCCTCTTTTACAACTCCCTCCCCGGGACAGTTTTCCATCCCTAACTCTTTTGTCTCTCTTTTTATCTTTTATCTTTTGTCCTACCTCCTTTTGAAGAAAATGGGCTGCCTTTCTGGGTGCCTAGTGTCCTCTGCCAGCGTTCAGAAGTTGTTTTGGGGAATTAGCTCAGCATTCAAATGATCTTTGATGAATTTGTGGGGTAGAAAGTGGTCTCCCCATCCTATTCCTTGCCATCTTAGGACCACCTCTCCCAAGTTATCACATAAGATCTTACAGAAAAGCCCAAAGCAACTTTCTGGCCAAACACAATATTTGTATACAATGTTATACAAATGCTTAACTGTATTAGAATAACTTAAAAAATTTACCTTTGGTATTATATTTATCAAATAACTGTTTTACTTTTATTAGACTAGTTTTCTTTTCCTTTGTTCTTTATCTTTATACAGAATCAACCTGAAATGAGTATGAGGGGGAAAATCAAAGCAAGGAAACATGTGCTAGCAAATTTATGTCAATAATATTCAATAGCAAAAAAGCCTTGATTGTAATCAAATAGTAAGAGATATTATAACTGATTTAAATTTTCCCTCTGGCCCCCAAAGAATCAATAACAAAATTCTAAAACAGAACTATATGTATATTAAGACCATGACAGTGTTGATCAATATGACACTTATATTGTACTATCTATTAGCACAAAATTACCACAACTTAAAGTAGCAAGGATATCATTAAATTATAACAAAATGCATTTGTATTAGAAATATATCTTGAAAGTTTCTTAAAAGTATTATTTCACTGAATGAATAAATTATAATGGTTTCATTTGTACAAAAAGAGAAAAAACTTTGAATGTGAAAATTCTCATTATGATGAACATAATCTTTTCACATTAAAAATTTTCTCTCTTTTTATGGATAAATGAAGACTTATTTCAGATGTTTCCAAAGCAGGAATTTGAGTTTTCTAGTTCTTATCATGTTGGCTATACAATGTAACTCTGTTACAACCAATTATAAAACTGGAAAGAATTTTTTTTTTTTTTTTTTTGGCATTGGACACCACTGGACAACATAAGACTGTGGACTTTTCAAAAGGGAAACAAATGAAGTGACCTCTACATATATCCAGGCTCTTTGAATGGGGGCACGTTTGAAACCCCAGTACCGAGTATTAAAGCTTAAAGAGTAGTGGTCTTGCTGGGTGGAGGAAACAGACTGGAGTTCCTGGCAGCTGAAGTTGATAGAATTTATGAGTGGCTAACAGAGATCTATATAGAAAATGAACCACATAAGCTTTTACAGAGGGTTCTTTGAGTCTTTTGCCAAATACTAAGCTTCATATACCCAATACAAGATTCTGCTAATTGTTGAAGGAAGTGCTTGGGAACTCTAAGTGTAATGGGGATTCTGGTGGTCATGTATTATTGGAAGATATTAGATTTCTGGCCTACCAGAATGGAGAACACAGAAAGAAAACTCCAAAAATTCCATTAAAACCTCAGGAAACCCACTTCTAGGGAACAGGGCCATTTATCCTGAGAGTATGTGTTACTAAGGACCCATCCAGTCATAGCTTAAAAACTAAGGATTAACTGCTTTCCAGAAAAAAAATATATATATATAATTACTAGTAAAAACAGCAAAATTTATATTCTCAAAACATAGCAACTACACTATCCAGCAAGCAAGAAAATATTCCTAAATATGAAGACTCAGGTAAACATGAATCACAATCAGGAGAACCACTAAGAAAATATCAGTAATCCTGGAGAAAGGTCAAATAGGTAATATGTAAACCAAAGCACAGGATATTCAAAAATACCTTAACAGACATGAATAGAGCTTCAGTGTCATGTTGAATAATATCCACAGTCTAACAAATACAATCTGAGGTTTAAAGCAGAGAAGTGAAATGGGAACACAAAATGTATTTGGACAATTTCAATATAGATTGCAAAAGAACAATGATCTCCACACCAGAAATATATGATACCCACAAGTAAGCACATGACAGTAAAATTTTTGAAACAAAGATTTTCAAAAACTTGAAGGCAATTAGAGGAGAACGATTGTACATAGGATGGTCACAAAATGAAAGCTTGCTGACTTCTTTTCAGAAAAATATAAGCAAGAAAGTAATGAATGACATTTTAAAGGGCAAAAAATAGAATGAATCAATTTAGAATCCTATGCTCAATGAAAATCTTTTAAAAATAAAAGTAGAATAAAATATCTTTCAGATTAAAAAAAAAAAAAAAAAAACCCTCCAGAATTTGTCACCAGTAAAGCTGTCTTACAAAGGGAAATGATGTTACGAGAAAAATTGGATCTATTTGAGTAGTGAATACTGAATCAGGTAAATATACAAAGAAATATAACAAAAATTCCCCCCTCATTTCTTAATTTCTTCAAAATACAATTGATTGGAGTTAAAATGTGAATGAGGTCTGAGGCTAAGCTGGGGATGGAGAACTGATCCAGTGTATATACAATGAGGGGGTTTGAATTTTGTTTTCTTTGATGGGGAATGAAAGCAGCAAGAGACTCAGGGTGAGGGGGTGCTGGGTCCTGAGCACAGGGTTGCAAGAAACTGGGAAGAACTCAGAGATGGATAAGAAAACCAGCAGCCTAGATAAAGAAAGTCTCCTTTAACCTAATGATGCTTTACACAGTTTTAGTGTTTTGTTCTTGTGCTTGTTGAAATGTTTAATTTTAATCATGGAAATAGAAATGAGTTCCACATCTTAACATCTGAAACAGAAGAAAAAAGACAGCCATAAAAAGGGCTGAGTGGCAGAAGGAGTTGTTTCCTTGGCAAGAGCAGGAAATCAGAATCAAAAGTAGATGTATTAACCAGAGCCTTTTACAAATTCACGGAAATGTTGACATCACCAATAGGAAGTAGGTAGATGAATATATCCATTTTTGTTTAAATTGTTAAGAATAGAGTAACACTGGCTAACACTGATTGATTCAGCATATCTTGGGAATCAATTTGACCCATCACTGTTAATTTCATTCAATTTAATGGACATTTAAATTTGTTAAATATTTTCTAATCATTTGTTCATTTAGCACTTTAAAATTTTTTGAGAGTAGTAGGAATAAATGCTCTGAGATGGGCTTCGCTGGTGGCTCAGATGGTAAAGAATCTGCCTGCAATGAGGGAGACCTGGGTTTGAGCCCTGGGTTGGAAAGATTCCCTGGAGGAGGGCATGGTAATCCACTCCAGTTTTCTTGCCTGGATAATCCCATGGACAGAGGAGCTTGGTGGGCGACAGTCGGTGGGGTTGCTAAGAGTCAGACATGACTGAAAGTAACACTTTCACTTTTTAAAGGTATCTTAATCAGGATTATAATAAGAAATATACATTATAAAATAATAAATATTCCATAATCATGTCAAGTGATAATATAAAGCAGGAAGATTGAAGGGGCATGAAATGAAATAAACAAATTATTATGGATGTTTGGCGGAGAGGGATCTTTCTTCATTTATAAAGGAAAGAAGATATGGGCAGAAAAATAGAATTTGCATTGGGCCCTGGGTGATAGGAAGGATTGATTACATTGTGGTGCGATATACACTCTATTCAGAGTAAAAAGGCACAGAAGAATGGATACAGGAAGGTACATGGGGAATATGAACACCAAGCTCTTACATGTTGTGCATAAAGAAAAGGAAAAGTTGAATTATAAGACTAGAAGAGAGTTAGGTTTCAGAAAACATGACTGTCAGTTCTAGGAGCCATCTTATTGGCCAAAAGGCATTCTTTGCAGGTTTTTTCTTTTTCTTTTCTTTCTTTCTTTCTTTTTTTTTTTGAGGGGGTATGATGGAAAGGAGAATTTCTAGAAATTTACTTTTAACTGTCTTGAATATGGTGCTTAAGAGTATTTGGGAAAGTGTTGCTAAAACCCTTGAAGAGCTCACTTGAATTAAGGCGATTGATAAGAAACAGCTTATGGTGCGTGGGGTGCATGTTTGAAAGGTTTCAGAAATAGAATGTATAGAATTAGGCAATGCCCAGTTTCTCTCTGTTAATATCACCAATGCTCTCATGATTACTACAGGTGAATCACAGGAAAGGGAAAGTCAAAGTGAAGTCGTTCAGTTGTGTCCGACACTTTGTGGCCCCATGTACTGTAGCCTACCAGACATCTCCGTCTGTAGGATTTTCCTGTCCAGAGTACCAGATTGTGTTGCCATTTCCTTCTCCAGGGGATCTTCTCAATCCAGGAATCAAACCCAGATCTCCCGCATTGCAGGGAGATGCTTTATCCTTTGATCCACCAGGGACTCACAGGAGTCATCACAAATATCACCCTTTCTTTTATCCCAGATAATTAATTCCATGAAAGAAAACTGTTAGTTGCTCAGTCATGTCTGCCTCTGCGACCCCATGGACTGTAGCCCTTCAGGCTCCTCTGTCCATGGGATTCTCCAGGCAAAAATACTGGAGTATGTTGCCATTCCCTTCTCCAGGGAATCTTCCCAACTCAGGAATCAAACCTGAGTCTCCTGTATTGTAGGTGGATTCTTTATTACCTAAGCTATCAGGAAAGCCTGTTAATCCCATGATACATCCTTATGGTTTCTCTAGTAGTTGTGTATGGATGTGAGAGTTGGACAATAAAGAAAGCTGACAGCTGAGGAACTGATGCTTTTGAACTGTGGTATTGGAGAAGACTCTTGAGAGTCCCTTGGACTGCAAGGAGATCAAACCAGTTGATCCTAAGGAAAATCAGCCCTGAATATTCATTGGACGGACTGATATTGAAGCTGAAACTCCAATACTTTGGCCACCTGATGAGAAGAACTGACTCACTGGAAAAGACCCTGAAGCTGGGAAAGATTGAAAGCAGGAGGAGAAGGGGACAGCAGAGGATGCAATGGTTGGATGGCATCACAGAGTCAATGGACATGAGTTAAGCAACATCTGGGAGATAGTGAAGGACAGGAAACCTGGCATGTTGGAATCCATGGAGTCACAAAGAGTCAAACGTGACTTAGCAACTGAAAAACAACAATTTTTTAAAGTGATACATGAAGATTCTTTATGGTTATCTATTTTAAGTATAGTAGTGTGTACATGTCAATCCCTAAATACCAATATATTCCTCCCCTCCCATTTTTCCCCCTGTGGTAATCATAAATTCATTATCCAACACTGTGAGTCTGTTTCTGTTTTGCAATTAAGTTCATTTGTATCATTTCTTTGGATTCTTCATATAAATGATATCCTATGATATTTTTCTCTCTACCACTTTCCATCTCCAACAAAACCACCTAGTCTCCTTGCTGTTTTTCCTGATTCCACCATTGCTCCTCCCCAGCTTACCTCCCCTAAACAGAAAGCAAGTACTTTTAAAAAACTTAATTTAAATAATATAATTCTCCACTGCAAATATGTCAAGGAGTCGACACAATACTAACAATTAAGTTCTATTTCCTTCTATGAAGTGCAAATTTCACCGTGTTCTGACCTGTGTAATTTTACAAATCATTATATTTTATCCATAGTTGTTTTTTAAATGCTCTGGAATATTCCAAGCCTTTCCTACTTCTAGTACTTTGAAACTTTGCATTTTTCTTTCTGGTTGAAATGCAACTTTTTTTTAGCTTTGCTGCACTGCAGGCTCTTGTTCATCCTTTACTAGCCAAATGTCATCGCTTTAGTGTCACCGTCCCTGATGATTCTACCTGAAGTAGCCACTCCACCTTCATAATTTTATTTTCTATTATATCAACTTAAAAATTCTTTATGGCAATCATTGCAATTGTCTCTTCCACATCACTCTCTCTTTTATTCTTAGTAGTATAGCTATGTAGGGAGGACTGGCCTGCTGCAGTCCATGGGGTTGCAGAGTTGGACAAAACTGAGCCAATTGAACTGTACTGAACTGATAGCAATGTAAAACTCTCTTGTTTTTGCATTTGATTACTGGTTATTTATTCCTCTAGGATCTAGTGCCCTGTTTTGTCCTTATCTGCAACCAAGGACCTAGAAAATTACCTGGTACATAGGAAGTATTCATTAAGTATTTTAAAAATTAGTGGATAAATGACTGCAATGTGTGAAAGTGAAAGTCACTCAGTCATGTCCGACTCTTTGAGAATGCATGGACTATACACTCCATAGAATTCTCCAGGTCAGAATACTGGAGTGGGTAGCCTTTCCATTCTCCAGGGGATCTTCCCAACCCAGGGATCAAACCCAGGTCTCCCACATTGCAGGCAGATTCTTTATCAGCTGAGCCACAAGAGAAGCCCAAGAATACTGGAGCGGGTAGCCTATCCCTTCTCCAGTGGATCTTTCTGACCCAGGAATCAAACCGGGGTCTTCTGCATTGCAGGTGGATTCTTTACCAACTGAACTATCAGAGAAGCCCAAATGACTGCAATAAAACTGGTAAATTTACTAAAAACTACTCTAAAATATCCTGTTTGAATGACTATGAAAATTGTGTTTCTTTAATAGAACTGAAGAATTGGTAGTGGGAAGGCTAACTGTGAGATGCAGGGGTTCACACAATAGATTTCAGCACATAAATTTAGAGGTAAAAGCACTGAGGGGATATAAAATAAATAAAGCATGTTTCTGTTCCTAGAATTTCCCATTTAGCTTATAGCTCTGTGTATGTAGGTAGCTATGGAAAGGTAATAAAGTAGATGTCCTCAATTACAGTTTTAGTTCTTCTGGCCCTCTAGGCCTTGGTTCCCAGTGTACCTACAGCAAGTTTGTTCTCATGGCCTGTAAGACTGTACATACCAGAGGGTAATGTAAGGTACCATAGAAAGTGTGGGTGCTGTTAATGAAAATCAATGCAGGATAATTAAGTGTAGTGGGGACTTGTTGCCTTACACAGCCATGTAGGAATAACAAGGGAGAGCAGCTGTCTGTATGCAGTTAACCTGGTGTTCAGTAGGGAGAAGGCTAACAGAATAAAAATTTCAACCCCCAGCTGTCCATGATAAACTGATGATAGTGCTCGTTGGCCAACCCAGCCAGAAATCATAAATCAAGAAAACTTCTTGCATTATTCTATAAAATTCCACTTCTTAAGAGGCAGAAAAGAGTTAAGTGGCATGAAGTTCCAATATTTTTGTCTTTACATATCCACAATATCTAGAAAATGCCTGGCACATAGCAATTCCTTGTTAAGTATTTTTAAAATGGGTGGATGATTGACTTATAAATAGGATGTCATCAAACAAAGAAATTACTTACAGTTGTTACAAGATATCCTGTCATAGTGACTTGGAAAACAATGACATCTGAGGGTATCAGAGAGGCAAATGGAAATTATCTAGTACAATCTCTCTTCTATTAACTGTAACTAATTCAAATAATGTATTCCTATAGGTACCAGTTAAACAGTGCCCTCAGTGCAAAGCATTCTCTTAAATACTTTGCAACTCTGTGAGACAAGAAGCTAAGGAACCACAAAAGAGGTTGTCTGTCCCAGGTTGCACAAATACCTGAGACCAGAACTCAGGCTTTTCTCATTCCAAAGTCAGTCATGTTCACAAATGAATATTGCATACCAGCCATCCCTTTCTCCCTATGGTCATCAATTTCCCAAATTATTTTATCACTCTCATTCTCCTTTTCTCCTACCTAACGAAAAATGTAGATAACTTCCATGATTAATGCCAGTCCTGGAATTCTGTTTATCTAAATAGGCTATAATTATTTTTTAAGACTACACTACAATAAAATGAATTAAAATTTGGAGGGGAAACATGCACACTAAGAGGAACACAAAATTAGTAATAATTGCTCCATATAACTTGGAGTTCTACAGAAATACTCAGGAAGATGTCAAAGGAGAAGTCAATAGCACCTCTACTTCAGTGGAAATGATTACATTACAGTGTGGGTAATGTGTTCTTTATGAGTTGAAACTTCTTTTTTACTGGGTGATTTATCACATATGCAATGCAGCTACCTAATGAATAATGAAATAAGTATTATCAAGTTTGAATCTCACTGATGCATGAATTATATTGGTTTTCTGAGTTTGTTGTCATGTGACATCAGATGATCTAACAGACCAAATAATATATGAAAGTTACAAAAAAATAGAAATGTTTCCATATTTTCTCATGCAGATTAATATAAATCATGAAAAATTTTCATAAATGGTTCAAAAGTGACAGAGTCCCATGTTTGAAGTTAAGCTCTGCAGTTTCTAACCCAGTAAGGGAGAACAGTTTACTTAACCGTGTAAGCATACTGTCTTAGGAATTTTTTTCTTTTTTTAGGATTAAGATTTTATAAAGTGTTTAGCATTGATTTATAGAAGGTACTTAATAACTGGTGGCTACAATTATTAACACAAGACAAAACTCACAATCATTAGAATGTATACATCATTTCTTACCATTCAGCAGAAATTCTTAAAATGCTGCCAGTTTCCCATGGATATGACTCAGTTAAGCAACTGAGTGACATCATATGTTTAAGGACTATCATTTGCATAAATGCAGTTAAATCATCACTCTAATGATCTTTTTTTTTAAAAAAGATGCTAGCAGATTCTTTCACAGGATTAAAAGAAACAAGCAAACCTTACTTTTAGAGTTCTAAGAATTTCTAAGTAACTGTTTTATTTTACTTTTTCTTTTAATACTTATTTTCTATTGGAGTATCATTGATCAACAATGTTGGGTAATGTTTTCAGGTATACAGCAAAGTTATTCAGCTATATAAATGTATCTTTTTTTTTTAATTTTTTCCCATTTAGGTTATTACAGAATATTGAGCAGAGTTCTCTGTGCTACAGAATAGTTCCTTGTTGGTTCAAGATATGTAGGGATAGAGTCTAAAATGGTAAAATAAAATTCCATATAGTTTCAGAAGTTCAGGATTTATCTCAGAAGAGAATGGGGAAAAATAGTAGCAGCAAGGAAAATATATTACACTCATACTTAAAGGGAGAAAGCATTAGATGCAGAGATTTAGGAGCTGCCAGACAGTTAGAGATGATCTAACAAATATTGACACATAATACACATGAAATATGGGTCACTTTTATTATAAAATAACATGGTTACTGAAAATATTAAAATAATACTTAAATATACAAAGCAGAAGGTAAAAGTGACAGCCCATTTCCCCAAATCTCATTTGTCTATATATATATATATATATATATATATATAATATAGTTCAGTCCTGTTTTAGATTCTCCCTCTCAAACATTTCCAGGAGTACAATGATTATTTTTTATGTCATCTGATATAACCTAGATATCTCCAGACTATAGCAGAAAAGGTAATTTTCCTGTTATGTGGTCTAGTACTGGTTGTATAGGTGTTTGTATGGGGCTAGTGATGCCATCTCCAACATAAAATTAAAACACCTGCTTGGATACCCTGTCCTTTTTATGTTCTGTTGAACATTGCTGATGTCACCCCTTGTTGTGGACAAGGTGAACTTGTTTGAAAGGTGAACTTCAGTGACTCATATCCTGTATAGACTCCATCCCAAGTGTTGCAGAACATGTGACCTGCTTCTAGGCAACAGAAAATGACAAAGGTGATAGACACTCCCATCACAATTATGTCAACTTGTATAAGACTTCATCTTAGCAAGCATGAGGGGGAGATTCTTCTGTGGACCTTGAAAAGGAAGCTGCCATGGTATGAAAAGATCCATCAAAGGGTAAGATGGTAGGAGCTATGATTGGCCTTTAGAAGCTGAGAGTGGTTATACTTGTCAGCAAGAAGGGTCACCAAATCTTGGAGATGAAAGAAATTAAATTCTTCCACATGTTCTTGAAAGAAGAATCTGAACTCCAGAAAGGAATGGAGGCTGGCCTTAACTGGAGTCTACTGCTCTGAGATAATAACTATATATTGGTTAAAACTGCTGTGATGTGACTTTTACTAATGACCTCCACTTTGGAGGTCATTAGTAAAAGACAACTGGTAACCTTTGGATAACTATATATGTCTTCTAAATTTTCATTAGTGAATTCCACAGCACAGTAGTACTTTTCTGCCCTCCTTCATGGAGATCCTCACATGTGATGATGTGGGACTAATGGGAATGAATGAAAGAAAACACACTGGCTACATATTTCATCTAGGCTCAATTCAAAGATAAAACTCTGAAGTTAAATCCCACCAAATTATGTACAGAGGGTAATTTTCTTTCAGAGACTCAAATAAAGCACATCCTGATTTTGTTTGAGGGTCTTTAGTGAATCATATAGGTATGTTGGTGTACATCTTATCCAGTTGGAAAACAAATGGGTTATTTCTCAAAGAATTCCTGGGTTTTTTACATATCAGGACACTTCATTATTCTTTTTATACTTAATTTATAATTAGAACTTATAATTAGACCTTGGTGGTTCAGTAGCCTGTGATGCAGGTGACTTGGGTTTGATTACTAGAAATCAAGTTTATATTATGAAATTATAAGAATTAAGCTGTGAGCTTTGTCTCTTACTCTTATAATCTATGGTTCTCCTCAGTTATTCTTACTAATATTTCTAGAAGTTTCAGCTAGCACTTATATATATATATGTATATATATATATACTTAATCAAATACATATTTCTTATATAAAAATAGGAAAATGCAATAAATTTTTGTCCCCTACAAATACATTACTGATTTACTTATACTTTACTTATCTACTTATATGGCATTTTTAGGTTAGTATAAGTACATGTATGGACTTCCCTGGTTGTTATCATTGTTCAGTCATTAAATTATGTCTGACTGTTTGTGACCCCATAGACTGTAGATGCCAAGCTCTTCTGTCCTTCACAGTCTCTTGGAGTATGCTCAAATTCAGGTCCATTGGCTTGGTGGTGTTATTGAAATATCTCATCCTCTAGCGCCTTCTTCTTTTTCTTCCAGTATCAGGGTCTTTTCCAATGTGCCAGCAATTCGCATCAGGTGGCCAAAGTATTGGAGCTTCAGCAGCAGTCCTTCCAATGAATATTCAGGGTTGAATGCCTTTACGATTGACTTGTTTGATATCCTTGCTGTCCAAGGGTCTCTCAAGAGTCTTCTCTGGCACCACAATTCAAAAGCATCAGTTCTTCAGTGTTCAGCCTTCTTTATGGTCCAACTCTCATATCCATACTTGACTACTGGAAAAAACATGGATTTGACTATACAGACCTTTGTCAGCAAAGTGTTGTCTCTGCTTTTTAATACACTGTCTAGGTTTGTCATAGCTTTCCTTTAAAGAGCAAGTGTCTTAATTTCATGGCTGCAGACACCATTTGCAGTGATTGTAGAAGCTAAGAAAATAAAATCTGTCACTACTTCCAATTTTTCCTCTTCTATTTACCATGAAGTGATGGGACAGAATGATATGATCTTAGCTTTTTTTTTTCTAATGCTGATTTTCAAGCCAAATTTTTTACTTTCTTTTACCCTCATCAAAGGCTCTTTAGTCATCTAAAGAGCCTTTGATGAGGGTAAAAGAAAGTAAAAAATTTGGCTTGAAAATCAGCATTAGAAAAAAAAAAAAAAAAGGCTCTTTAGTTCCTCTTCACTTTCTGACATTAAAGTGATACCATCTGCATATCTGAGATTGAGGCTATTTATTCCCATATTCTTTATTCCAGCTTGTGATTCATTTAACCCAGCATTTCACATGATGTACTCCACATAGAAGTTAAATAAGCAGGGTGACATTATACAGCCTTGAAATACTCCTTTCCTAATTTTGAACCAGTCAGTTGTTTCATGTAACATTCTAACTATTGCTTCTTGAAAACCCCATACAGACTTCTCAGTAGAGACAGGTAATGTACTCTGGTAGTCCCATCTCTTTAAGAATTTTCCACGTTTTGTTGTGATTCACACAAGGTTTTAGTGTAGTCAATAAAGCAGAAGTAGATGATTTTTGAAACTCTCTTTCCTCATGATCCAATGAATATTGGCAATTCGATCTCTGGTTCCTTTGTCTCTTCAAAGCCCAGATAGTACATCTGGAAGTTCTCAGTTCACATACTGATGAAGTCTAGCTTGAAGAATTTTGAGCATAATCTTGCTAGCATGTAAAATGAATACAACTGTATGGTAATTGGAATATTCTTTGACCTGCCTTTCTTTGGGATTGGGATGAAAACTAACCTTTCCAGTTTTGTGGCCACTGCTGAGTTTTCCAAATTTGCTGGCCTACTGAGTGCCAGAAATATCAGTATTTTTAGCATTTAGCAACATCATCTATTAGGATTTTAAATAGCTCAATTAGAATCCCATCACCTCCATTAGCTTTGTTCATAGTAATGTTTCCTAAGTCCAACTTGACTTCACACTCCAGGATGTGTGGCTCTAGGTGAGTGACCACAGCATCATGATTATCCAGGTCATTAAAACTTTTTTGTATAGTTCTTCTGTGTAGTTTTTCCACATGTTCTTAATCTCTTCTGCTTCTCTCAGGTCCTTACCATTTCTGACTTTTATGCTTCCCTGATGGCTCAGTGGTAAAGAATCGACCTGACAAATTAGGAGACATGGGTTCAATCCCTGGGTCAAGAAGATCCCCTGGAGTAGGAAATGGCAACCCACTCTAGTCTTCTTGCCTGGGTATCCCATGCACAGAGGAACCTGGAGGTCTATAGTCCTTCGGGTTGCAAAGGATTCAGAGAGGACTTAGCGAGTAAGCAACAACAACATAAGTATATGCTTAGTCACTCAGTCAGGTCTGACTATTTGCAACCCCATGGACTGTAGCCCACCAGACTGCTCTGTCCATGAGGATTCTCCATGCAAGAATACTGGAGTGGGTTGCCATGCCCTTTTCCAGGGGATCTTCCCAACCCAGGGATCGAACCCAGGTCTCCCAACATTGCAGACTGATTCTTTACCATGTAAGCCACCAGAGAAACCCAACATAAGTACACACACACACACACACACACACACGTATATATATAGTATTATATATATATAGTATTGTTCACCATATTATATTATACTATTAAGTATATTATATACTTCACTATATTCTCTAGGGGATCTTCCTAACCCAGGGATCAAGCCCAGGTCTCCCACATTGCAGGCAGATTCTTTACCAGCTGAGCCACAAGGGAAGCCCACGAATACTGGAGTGGGTAGCCTATCCCTTCTCCAGGAGATCTTCCCCACCCAGGGATCAAATCGGGGTCTCTTGCATTGCAGGTAGATTCTTTACCAACTGAGCTATGAGGAAAGCCTATATATAATATAACTTAGTCTATTTTAATGGCTTCTTTTCCCTCTGAACTCCATATTTCTTAAAAATAGGATTAATTTGCATTTTTTAAAAATGCAAGTGTAATGTATGCTTACAAAGTTCAATGAATATGTAAGGAAATGGAGTAAAGAGACAATTTCATAAAAGGGAAATAAAATGAGCGAGATATTTTATACACTTTTTGTTAAATATTGTTTGGTACAAAAGTTGTTAGCTTTTCATTAAAAGACAATGTTTTGGAATAATAATTATTTCTTTGTACAGACCTCTTTGGGCAAATTAAATTTACCTTCTTCTTTTCACTATGTATTATTTTCCTTAGTTCATTTTTGAAATATATTGTAAGAGACTTTTGGTAAGTAACACTTTATGCCAACTGCTGCAATATCTGAATAGCAATTTCAGCCTGAACTTGTCAATATATTGACTTTAAGGGAGGTATACAATTCTAGCTACAGACACAACCCAGAGTCTATTACAGACAGTTCTCAGGATTGTCCTATATTTGAATTCCAACAAGGGAGTATGATATATTAATTGTCTTGTATTTTAGAATATGCTTATGCATCATTCTGGCATATTTCTGGGAAGATAATAAAAGGTCCACATTGCTTTTCAGTTTATCTTGGATGAGAAGCATAATTTTTGGCACCACTAGCTGAAAATTTCTCTTGGGCAGTCATTTCTCTTTCCATGCACAGTGAAGGAGTTTATCAGTATCAGAAAGAATCCTAATCTTCAGTCCCTCTTCAAAATTTCAATTCTAATCAATTACTTAAATCGACAACCATATGAAAAGCTGCTGAGAGGTCTTGGAAAATCAGAACAGAAATCAATCTCAGAGTAGTGATAGTAGAGAAAACTAATTTGTATGTTGGAGTTGAGTGTATTGAGAATTGGAATGATGTGCACTGAGAATTGGGATGGCTTTGCAATGTGTCAGCCAAGCTAGGCTGAACTACATTTCCCAGAATTTCTTCTATTGTATATTTCTATTAGAGTGAGAAGGTAGGGAGATTGGTGGGGGAGGAGGGCAGATTTGAAAGCCAGAAGGCAAGCTGTACCTCTTTTGTAGCTCACACACTTATTATGGATCTACTGACTTACTCCACTGGTGCGAAGCACGGGTCAGGCCTATAGTTGCTCTACTTTCTTGAAGTTCTTCTTTAGCTTTTCTGACCAGCTGTGTATGCTTAGCTTTGTGATACAGGTTCCAATTTCTTCAGGTTATCCTTATCAGCAAGGACAGAAGCAGCCAAGACACTTACATGCATTTCAACATGTCTTTGTAGAGTTCTAACTCATGTTAGGGGATTTAAGCCTGCTCATGACCTTCCCTCCCTGACTTCCTCCCTCTGTGGACTCCAATTTCCAGCCCAGACAAGGAGGAAGTGGTAGCCTTACTGAAACAACTTAATCAGCTTATAGAATTGAGTAAGCAAGTTCAAGGTAACACACACATACACTCACACATAACTGGCTCTGCTCCCCTGGTTGAATTCTGACTGACATACAAAATGAAGACAAAAGGCATGGACAACTCCTTCATTAAGTTTTCTTATAAAGGGGAGTAGAGATAATATCTGGAGATGATATGAAGTTAAAGGATGCTTATAACAAGTAGAGAGTTTTTTATTCTGTTTCTATAAAAGAAGGAAAATGGATGAGGCAGAAGAGAGAGAACATGATCAATATTATCAATTAAATCCCCAGTACCTCCATTGTTTGGGCTTCCTTGGTAGCTCAGATGGTAAAGAATCTGCCTGCAATGCAGGAGACCAGGGTTCAGTCTCTGGATCGGGAAGATCCCCTGGAGAAGGGAATGGCAACCCACTCCAGTATCTTGCCTGGAGAATTCCATGGACAAAGGAGCCTGGTGAGCTACAGTCTGTGGGGTTGCAAAGAGTCGGACACGACTGAGCAACTAACACACACATAACACACACCAATACCAAAAAAAGAAAAGGCAGAGACAGGAACAGATTTAAATGGGTTAGTAATTATATTTTTCTTTCCCAGCCTTGCATGCTAAGTCACTTCAGTCATGTCCAACTGATTGCAACCTTATGAACTGTAGCCTGCCAGGCTTCTCTGTCCATGGGATTCTCCAGGAAAGAATACTGGAGTGGGTTGCCATACCCTCTTCCAGGGGATCTTCCCTACCTAAGGACTGAATGCATATCTCTTATATCTCCTGCATTAGCAGGGAGGTTCTTTACCACTAGCATCACCTGGGAAACCCTTTCCAGGCTGGTATAATTGACAAGTAAAATTATATTTTATATAAAGAGTACAATGTGATGATTTGGTATTAATAAATGTACACATTGTAAAATGTTAGTTAACACATCCAATATCTGACACAATTACCTTTCTTCTCCTTGTAGTGAGAAACTTAAGATCTACTGTCTCTGCAAATTTCAAGTAAACAATGAAGTATATTTAACTGCAACAACTATATTGCATGTTAGATCCCTAGAACTTTTACATCTTATAACTGAAAGTGCGTGTTTTGACCAATATCTCCCTGTTTTCCCATCTCTCATCCCCTGGCAACCATACTTGACTCTGTCTCTCTATGATGAATTTTTTATTTTAAGATTCCACCTGTATGTGAGATCATATAGTACTTGTCTTTCTGTATTTGGTTTATTTAACTTAGCATAATATTCTCATGTTCATCCATGCTGTTGCCATCCTTCATTTTTTATGGTAGAATGATACTCTGTATATCACTTTGGTTATATATAATTAACATTATTTCTCCAGGCAAATATACTGGAGTGGGTTGCCATTTCCTTCTCCAAGGGATCTTCCCGACCCAGGGGTCGAACCTAGATCTCCCACATTGCAGGCAAATGCTTTAACCTCTGAGCCAATAGGGAAGCCCTTAAGTATATTACTATATAATAATACTGTGTTAGTATATATGCTATACATATAGTCAAAGTAAACATATGTATATATAACTGTAGAGACAACCAGTGGTTATAAATATATATATATATATATATATACTACATATATGTGTGTTTATGTGTGTGTCTTCTGTACTCTGCAGTTCATAAGATACTTTATAGATATTAATTAGGACTATAATCTTTGGCAGTTGGTATTATTTTTTATCTTACAGATAAGGAAAAGAAATGACTTATCAAATTTAAATGAGCTCAGTAAATATCAAAGCTAGATAGAGCACAAAGTCAGACAATTTAACTCTTATTGCTTAGAAACTAGTAGGATATTCAGCTTTTTAAAAGCAATACCTACAAAAATAACAAAACCAAACCAACCAAACAAAAATCTAGTTCTTTGACACTATTATCTGACTAAACAAATGACCTTCTTCTTCTTTTTTTTGAAGAAATAGTAACAACAGGCTATTTATTTTTCTTACATAGGGCAATAGTAATTTCTCATTTGACATAACTGTCATTATATTAAGCAGTCTGCTAAAATATCATGATAGTTTAATCATTATCATTACCAAAAAATCCCTAAATATTTAAAGTACTAGACTCTATAAAACTTAAAAAAAATTGAAGGTAAATGGAATCTTTAGGTTAAAAGAATTTTATTTTCTTCTCTTCCTATTGGTTCCTGAGGCTTACATGAACATTGTAATTCCAAGAAATTGTTTCTACTAATGTGGTGTTGAATGGGTTAGGCAGAATAAGAAAAAGTTATAAGAGGGACTCTAGTAAAGAAACCCCACATTCCATTTGAGTAAAGAAACTGCTTTTTACGATAGAAATAATACCTTGTAACATTAAATCCAGGTACATATTAATAAATAAAGTATTAGGTTTGATCCCTGGGTTGGGAAGATCCCCTGGAGGAGGGCATGGCAACCCACTCCAGTATTCTTGCTGGGAGAATCCTCATGGACAGAGGAGCCTGGCGGGCTACAATCCAGGGGTTTGCACAGAGTTGGACATGACTGAGCGATGAAGCACAGCACAGCACACCTGGATAAAACCCTCTTAGCTAATTAAAGTTAGACAGTGACAATAACTAAAACTGAAGAATTAATCAGAATATTATAATTTTAATTTATATAAAATGATTCATAAATGAACAGGTCCTCTGATTACCAACATGCTCCTTACCAAGACCCCATTTTCTTTAAAGATTTTCTTTAACCAAATCCCTTTTGAAATTGACAAGATAATTAAATTTATCCTTCTAATAGAATTTAGCAGGGGAAATAATATAAAATTATTGGCAGAACCAATAGTTATTTATTATATAAATATGAAAGGATGATAGACTCAGGCATTGACTGATTGTTCTTTAATTTATTGATCCATATTGAGGGTCCTTGAAAATAACTTACTAATTTCTTTTCAAGCTTTGACTCTTCAACATTCTAGGATAAACACATCTGATTTTAATTAAAGGAAATTTAAAATTAAAATTAAAAATCTAATTTTAATTAAAGGAAAAATTAGAATAATATATATTTTCTACTTAATAGTTGAATCAATTAAATATCTAGAAGTGTTAAGTTTGTCTCAGAAGATCCAAGGATATTCTGTGTAAAATATAAAGTGATGACCTGAGAATTAATTGACTGAATATGCTATTTCTTTATCAAGCCAAAATATAGAATACTTAATAAATACCATTTTGCTTTTAATCTCTTTTATCCTTTTTTAACCTATATACTATTCTTTACATTTAACTGCTTCTGAATTATATTTCCTTGAAATTTTGTCAAGAAAGTAATATAAAGCCAGTATAATGTTACACTACATACTTCCTGGTTGAACATGTACTTTCTGTCCCTATCTGTCATTTCTCAAAGATCTGCAGATCCATTAGCGTGCTTAAGGAGACTCTCTCTGAAATGAAGTACATGCATAAACTTATTCCATAAAGCAATCTTAATATCAAATTGTGTGTTAGTCGCTAAGTCCTGTCTGACTCTTTGCAACCCCGTGGGCTGTAGACCACTAGGGTCCTCTATCCATGGGATTTCCCAAGCAAGAATACTGGAGTGGGTTGCCATGTCCTTCTCCAGGGGATCTTCCCTACCCAGGGGTCAAACCCAGGTCTCTTGCATTGCAGGCAGAATCTTTACTGTTTGAGTCACCAGGGAAGGTATTTATATCAAAATAAATAAATGCAATTTTAATAATAATTTGTACTTACCTAATATGTTACTTTTTAATTCAATGATAATGCTGAGTAATAAACAACCAGAGTCTCAATGGCATATGATGATAAATATTGATTTAGCTCACACATCTGTATAGTGCATCTGGTTTAGCTGGGCTCACTTAAAAATCTGCAGTCATCTGTTGAAGGTCTTATAGATAACTGTAGATCCCTGCTGGCACACAGCCTGGGCTCACTGCTAATACAGGATGATCTCAGCAAGGATGGCTTGCGGCACTTGAATCAGTCACTCCTGTATCTCTGGATATAGTGTGCAAGCCCAGACATGTTCTCATATTAGTTGGAGAGTAGGAGGATCAAAAGGACAGGCTCAATCACCCAAGAGCTTCCCAAGGAATTCTTCTGCCAGATTTACTAATATCTATTATCTCTGGTGGCTCAGATGGTAAAGAATTAGCTGGCAATGCAGGAGATCAGGTTTCAGCCCTGGGTTGGGAAGATTGCCTGAGAAGGAAACAGCAACCCACTCTAGTATTCTTTGCCTGGAAAATCCCATGGACAGAGGAGCCTGGCAGGCTACAGACCGTGGGGTCTGAAAGAGTCAGACATAACTGAATGACTAATACTTCTTTCACTTTTCATTGGCCAAATAGGGCTTCCCAGGTGGCCCTGCGTGTGAAAGTCACTCAGTTGTGTCCAACTTTTTGCAATCTCATAGACTATACAGTCCGGAATTTTCCAGGCCAGAATACTGGAGTGGGTAGCCTTCCCCTTCTCCAGGGGATCTTCCCAACCCAGGGATCAAACCCAGGTCTCCCACATTGCAGGCAGATTCTTTTCCAGCTGAGCCACAAGGGAAGCCCCAGGCTGTGTTAATAGTAAAGAATCCGCCTGCCAGGTAGAAGACATGCGTTCAGTCTCCGGATCGGGAAGAACCCCTGGAGGAGGGGGTAGCAATCCACTCCAGTATTCTTGCCCGGAGAATCCCACGGGCAGAGGAGCCTGACTGGCTACAGTCCATGGTGCAGGAGAGTTGGCTACACCTAAGCATGCGTGTGTGTGTACATGCCTGCACGCACATGCACACACACACACACAAACACACATGTTGGCCAAATCACATGACTGAACTACATACACATCACATGGCCAAACTACATACACATCACATGGCCACCCATCTGAGTGGGAGGGCCTTTGGTGAATAATTTTGTGTGCTACTCAAATTTCTCTTCAGGAATGAAGAAACAGACAAAGGATTAATCTCAAAAATGTGCAAGCAAGTCCTGCAGCTCAATTCCAGAAAAATAAATGACCCAATCAAAAAATGGGCCAAAGATCTAAACAGACATTTCTCCAAAGAAGATGGCTAACAAACAGGAAAAGATGCTCAACATCACTCATTATCAGAGAAATGCAAATCAAAACCTCAATGAGGTACCATTACACGCCAGTCAGAATGGTTGCTATCCAAAAGTCTACAAGCAATAAATGCTGGAGAGGGTGTCGAGAAAAGGGAAGCTTCTTACACTGTTGGTGAGAATGCAAGCTAGTACAGCCACTATGGAGAACAGTGTGGAGATTCCTTAAAAAACTGGAAATAGAACTGCCATATGACCCAGCAATCCCACTCTTGGAAACCAGAATTGAAAGAGACACGTGTACCCCAAGGTTCATTGCAGCACTGTTTATAATAGCCAGGACATGGAAGCAACCTAGATGCCCATCAGCAGACAAATGGATAAGAAAGCTATGATACATATACACAATGGAATGTTACTCAGCCATTAAAAAGAATACATATGAATCAGTTCTAATGAGATGGATGAAACTGGAGCCCATTATACAGAGTGAAGTAAGCCAGAAAGATAAAGACCAATATAGTATACTAAGGCGTATATATGGAATTTTAAAAGATGGTAACAATAACCGTATATGCAAAACAGAAAAAGCGACACAGATGTATAGGACAGACTTTGCGACTCTGTGGGAGAAGGTGAGGGTGGGATGTTCTGAGAGAATAGCACTGAAACAAGTATACTATCAAGGGTGAAACAGACCACCAGCTCACATTGGGCTGGTGCACTGGGATGACCCAGAGGGGTGGTATGCGGAGGGAGGTGGAGGGGGGTTCAGGATGGGGAACTCATGTAAATTCATGGCTGATTCATGTCAATGTATGGCAAAAAGCACTACAATGTTGTAAAGTAATTAGCCTCCAACTAATAAAAATAAATGGAAAAAAGTAAAGTCATAAAAAATAAAATCATAATATCTTGATTAAAGTAAAAAGGAATAAAGGATAAGGTACCTCAGCTGATGCAATTACCACTGAAAGGGACTCCTCAAATTTTGTTAATAGCTCAGTTTAGGAACAGTTTCAGTTGAAGAGAATCACCTAACCAAAAACCATGCTTCCTTCCAGGGCAGCTCTATTCAGTGATTGGTTGACATAAAAGTGTTAAAATCTGGTCCTTTTACCCCAGCTGTGAAGTGTTCTGAATAGTAATTCTATTTTCGCATCTCCTTGTAGGGTCAGCTGTGGCTTCCATAGGGAGGGCGCTGCAGTTTTACTTCTCCTCCTGTGCAACCCTGTCTTCTTCCATTCCATTCCACCACTAATGAGCCCAAGATCATTCCCTAATTCACTTACTGCCGCTAATCTCCACCTTAGAATTTATGTTCTGGGGAATCTAACTTGCAACACTTCAAAATTACATGAAAAAGGGTATAGCTCTAGGGAAAGGTGAATTGAAGTTATGAGCAACATCAACTTTTCTAATTTAACAACCTAACAATATAAGGTTTGACCTTTTTTAGAACAGTAATTACAGAAAAGATGCTTTTCTCCTAATTATTGATACCAAAGCTCAGCTTCTCTGTATATTGGTGCCAAATTAAATCTTGGACACAGAGTTTTGGGTGAAGTAGAAAAGGATAGCTTTTTGCTTTACCAGGCAAAGACAGACACAGCAGGCTCATGCCCTCAAAATCAAGTATTCCCACATGGGGAAGAGAATGACAAGTTTTATAGTAAAAGAGGGAGTGAACGGCTCACGGACGTTCTTCTGATGGATTGGTGGTGAGGTAAGTAGGAGTCAGCACCATCAGCCTTCAGGTTTAACTGGTCTGGGGTCTACATGCTTGTGGGAAGCATACCGTAACTTCTCCTACCTAGAGTGGGTTTCAGTATTTGCAAAATAGCTCAAAGTGTAGAGTAGAATACCAATTAAAGAGGTGGTTGGAGCATCAGCCCTGGGTTGGTTGGCTTACATATAGACACTGTTCCAGGTGAGTTGTTTACTATTCTAGGAATTGGTTAATCTTAGAGGAGACATTCCCTCCAGCATTAGCAAAACACCCAAATACCAAAGTATTTAAAAAAATAGACAAAAAAGTAAGTTGTTAAAAATACAGAAACATGCACATATGATTTTTTTTCTATTTTTCTTTTCTGGACCATATGGGCCATATTTTTATAATTCCACCATCGTGCTAATACATAGTCTGTTCTCAAGAAATATTTTCATTATGTATTATTTATTCAAGCTAATGCAAAAAAATCTATGCAAGCTGTTTATACAATCTATCTTCCCCCTAGAAATCATTCTAGTCTAATCAAGAAGCTGTTCTCCTCATTAATAGCTAATATACATAAACTTGTTGCCCTTTGGCTTATCTTGTTGATTTATTTTATAATCAATTGCAGCCCACAAAATAACTTACTTGGCAAGTCAACAGTTACGTTAGATTTTTCTTTCACTACCTTCTCACAGACTCCATACTCTTCACACAAGAGCAAACAAATTAATTTTGCTTCCTTTAAACTTCAAAGTATATTTTATTTCAATTACTCATCTGTTTTCAATTCCTCAGGAGTTTCACCATAAAAACAAGTCAATATTTCATCAATTCTTTTTATTAAAAAACAATATTATCATGGAGGTTTAGCAGCTATAAATCCTAACTTTATTTTTATATGGAATGGTTTAGATTGAAAATCATATGGTTTTTAGGTTGAGGTGCTAGAATATATGTCAAACCAATCTTGGGTATTTGTTGTCATAGGTACCTTAAAATCATTAATATTAAAGGTAAAGTAGTACATTTCTGTACATAGAGGATATCAGTGAAAATGGTATAATAAAAGCCTCCAAAAATTCTCTCCTCCATAAAATCAAGGGGAATACTTGCAAAAATCAGAATCAACATTTTCACAACTCTGAAGATTATTCTAAGCCGTGCAGCAATCTGGAGAGCATTAATGCAACAAAAGCAGCTTTAGCTCAGAAAAAAAACAAAACACAAAATCCTAAAACATGAATTTTATGGCACTCTAACTTGCTCTATTCCCCTACCGCATCAGCTTCTCAATAGGTCTTGAGAACCAACATACCTCAGTCAAGGCACTGGAGAAGGCAAAATGAAGTAAGAGCTACCTAGTGGCCCTATTCCTGGAGAACTCTTATTATTTGACTTGTCTGTTGATTCCTTGGAAGATTCCACCTGCAAGGGTGTCTTTATTTTGACCTGACATTGAGCTCATCCAATATAAATAGCCTTTGGGCCCTGGTTGCCAAAAGCAAGGAGGGGCATTAGTTTAATGTCACAGCTGCCAAGTCACTGGGTAATAGTTGGGGGCAAACAATATTTAAACTAAAAAGTTTGAAAGGGAAATCTGAAGAATGAGATAAACTCTGATATATTCCTGGGAAACTAGAAAGCCACCCACATGGATAAGGCAATGCACATGTCATGAGTTTTACTGAGCTCACCTCTGGCTGACCTTGAGACTCTATATTGAAAGAAATAAAGGCTAAAGCACCTGTTTCAACTGCCTGGCTGAGTGTTGAAGATATGCCTTAACTCAAACTCAGAAACTCTCCCAGAAGACTGGGATATTTATTGGTTCCAGGTGTTTATGGAACTCTTTATTCAATCTTTAGTGAACCACTAGATTAACTGAATATACACTTAAGTGGTTACCTGTGAAAAATAATATAGACTTCATAGAATTGGTTTGTAAAAGTCTCTAAAAAGAACAATAACAAGAAACTCTGAAGATGGGGGTTTAAGAAAATTTTCAACATTTATACATTTTATTATTCACTGTGTTCAGTTTTCACATAAACTAATATAAAACTTGCAAAGAAATAAGAATGTGTGGGAGTAAGGGAAGAAAATCCCTAAACTATCCTAAGGAAGTCAACATGTTGAAGTAGACAAAGAATTTCAATATATGAGATTAGCTAAAGGAACTAAAGGAAATGATGAATGAAGAAATAATGGAATGTATGAGAGTAATGTTCCACCAAATAAAGGATATCAATAAAGATACATAAATTATAAAAAAGAACCAAATATAATTATATAGTTGAAAATTACCACATAGGAGATGAAAAATTCATTATGAGGCCCACCAGAAGATTTGAGCAAACAGAATTAAGAATATTCAAACTAAAAATAGTTCAACTGAGATTATTCTGAGGGACAAATAGAAAATAGTAAGAATGAAATTAAATGAACAGAATCTCAGAGAAATGCAGGTAACCATTATGTATAATGTATAATGTGTAATAACCATTATGTGTAATTGCAAATGCATAATCAGGAGAGGAGTGAGAGAGAATGACAGAAAAAAATATCTGAACAAATGATGGTCAAAAACTTAACAAATTTGATGAAAAATATTGATATGCACATCCAACGAGTTCAACAGAATCCAAGCAGAATGCACACAAAGAAATTCACACTTATTACACACCATAATCAAACTGCTGAAAGTCAGTGCCAATGACAGAATTTTGAAAACAACTGGAAAGAGTAACTCTTCATAGAGGGAGCTTATTTCTTAGTTTGTCAGGTGTGCTGTCTAATCAGTTTAAGGTTATTCTCTCTATATATTATACATCAACATGATAAATACATATGAGATTTACATAGGAATATTTGTGTAAGACTACTTGTATGATCTCTTTTCTTATCATTATCATTATTTTTTTTAACATAAACTTTGGTTCTCTGACTTCTACATTAGAGACTTTTCCTAATAACCTCACGATGCTTGGATTTTCACTGATATTTAAGGAGATACACAAGATAGATTAAGCAATTTATGTTTGTATGTACCAGAAGGGTCTACACTGAAAGTATAACTTATTTGCATCACACCTAATAGCAACCATTTCACTGGCAACCAGCCCTCTGCATGTTGTCTTTATTTCTAGAGTGTTTTTGCTTGAGCCAATCAATTTTCCTAGGAAAATAATTCTTCATCTTCTTCCTGGAAGGATATTAGCTTGGCTAACAATATGCTTGAAGTCTTGTAGGCCAGGAAAACAGGAGGTCTCCCTGTTTACTCTGGAAACTTTCATTTTGTCTGTTTTCATTGTAGTACTTTACCTCTGACCTCATATCCCTGATAAAATTCCTAATTTCACTGATTCAAGCTTTTAAGAAAGAAACTTCTTATATTCTACCAGAGTGCAGATGGAGTGATTAACTCTTGATGTAGGGAGGGAGAGAGTACAGTAGTATCTAACTTCTTATTGTGAAGATAGTTAACCAATTCACTTTTGTCAAGTTTACCCCTTCAGTTTCACTCTCAGAAGTACTTGTTGACTGCAGTTGCTAAATCTTCTCAAGATTCTGTGGTTTGAATTCTTAGAAGATTCCCACTGCTCCCAAATCCACACTGTTAAATTTCAGCTTTGATAAGTAAAGTGCCGATAATCAATTACTTCCTTCCTGAAAAATGTTACTGATATTACTGATATACTTCTTTTGTATCTTCCTTGACCCTGTGTGCTTAAATACTTAATTCTTAATTACATATCTTTGTGGGTCTTCAAGAACTGTTAGAAACAAGTTCTTGTGCTCAATACTCCAAATTTACACAGATAAGGCATTTATTTGGGTTATATTTACTAATCCAATTTCATGAGATTAGTATTTTAGCCAGATATTCATTTTCCTAATAGTGCTGTGTGTGTCATTAGCACATCATCTAATGAAATCATCTGCTGACAGAGACCATTGGAGCTGTTTGCCATCTCTGCTGACTCTGTGTTCCCAGCTGATTTGGTTAAAGAGCAGTTCTAGGGCGGCAGCAGGACATTTCTGAGGCAGTTTATGGCATTGTTTAACTCTTTTGCAGATATTGATGTTACATGGGTCGTTGAATGGTGTAATTTCCACTGTACAGTTGCTATTGATCTCTTCCAGTGAGTCAATATGTGCTTGGTTTATTCTGAAGTCGTCTAGACAATTGAGGATAACCAAAGATTTCACTGTCAAATTCTGTCCTTTGGTTTACTAATAATGTGCAAAAGAACAAGGTTTTATATTCTATACTCTCTTTATTTAACTGTCAAGACTAGGGAATGGAGTTTGCAGGTTAGAATCATAAATCAAAATTAAGACTGGATGCTGTGTAATCTTCCCTAATGCTACTCCTTATGCAGCTACAGAGAGGCTGTTAAGAAGGAGGTTCTGAAGCAAGACTACAAGTGTTACAATTCTGACTCTGTCACCTATGGCATGTGGTCTTGGTATTGGGCAAGTTTCCCCATCTCTCTGGCTTTAGTTGCTTCATGTGTAAAAGGCAAATAGCAATAATAGTAATAATACTAATGATAATAATTATACTCTTGTCCTGTTGCTAAATGATTAAATGCTGATTAAATTATGTGCTTGAAACATGGTTAATCTCTTAATTATTATTACTATTATTAAATGGGAAGTATTCAAAAGCGGATAGACAAACTGCTGTACAAATTTCCAAGATCGACTACTATATGGAGCAATCAATTTTCTAGAAGGACAACCCTAATTTTCTCTCCTCTGCTATGGTCTTGTCAAGCCTTTCAAATTTCTAAACATTTATTCCAATAATACTGGAAATTCTTCACATAATATGGAGGGGACTGTTTCCAGATTGACTTCTGAAAGGCAGTAATGCTTTTTGTTTCTTTGGGGGCAGTTCAGGAAGGCAGGAGAAAGGAAAGAGTGGTGATTGTAACAGCTACTCCATTCTTTGTTGTATCACAGCCCCTTTAACGTGCAGACGCAAAACTGAGCAACGTGATACACAGGCTGAGGTGTTGTCAGCCGGTACACACGGCGGGCTTCCCGGAGCCCGTCTGAATCTGTGGGCCGGGCCTGGGTCAGCCGCACTCCGCTCTGGCTTCTCTGAGCCAAGAACCAGGCTGCCGCAAAGCTCTGGTCTTCACCCTGTTAATGAACAGTGTGGAGGTGCTGTCCTCCCCTGATGTCGGCTGTCAGCAGGCTAGGAAATCGCTCTGAGAACAGTGAGGGTCAGGACAGCTAGGGCTCGCTTGCACCGACCTGCTGGGAGCTCAGACCCGCCCCTCGGGGGCCAAGGGACCTGACAGGGAGCTTTCCGGGGAGCGCGTCCTGCCTTCCTCCCCCAGCCACCAGCGCGCCTGTCTGACAGACGAGCAGGTGTCAGCGGAATGTGCCGGGGCCGTGGGGAGGACTGTGCAGAAGCGGTGAGGGCAGTGATTATAGGTGCCCGGTGGCCAGAGGGCAGGTGGGCCAGGGCTCATGGTTCCCGGACTGGCAGGAACCGGCTTCCCCGCGATGCATGAGATCTCCACGCCCAGCGCCTCAGAAGGGAAGCGGTGGGCCAGCTCACTGTGGCAGGGGCGGGTCAGGTATGGAGTTGGCTGCCCTGACCCTGCCTGCCTCTGGTGGGCTTCACGCGTGCTTGCGAAGTCGCTTCAGTGGTGTTCGACTCTTTGTGACCCTGTGGATGGTAGCCCTCCAGCCTCCTCTGTCCATGGGATTCTCCAGGCAAGAATACTGGAGTGGGTTATCAGGCCTTCCTCCAGGGGACCTTCCCGACCACGGATTGAACCCGCGTCTTTTAAGTCTCCTGCATTTGCGAACATGTTGGGTTTTTTAACACTAGCGCAACCTGGGAAGCCCGTGGTGGCTTAAGGCATTAGCCAAACGTTCAGACTGCCCTGTGCCACCCCAGGATTCTGATGTCCGGGGAACCGGGATTCAGAGAAGTTGGGAAAACAGAATCTTAATTGTTTGGAAAAGTTGGGTGGGTAAAAGGAAGATGTAGTCACTTAGATGTTTATGGAGAAAAATACTACTGTGCATTCCCATCCCAGACAAATATTTTCATAGAATAACAAGGATCAGAACGTTGGTAACAGAGAGGCAGATTACCCACACTATTACCTACAGTTACTCAGCATCTATATTATATGCAGAGTACATCATGAGAAATACTGGGCTGGCTGAAGCACAAGCTGGAATCAAGATTGCTGGCAGAAATATCAAAAACCTCAGATATGCAGATGACACAACCCTTATGGCAGAAAGTGAAGAAGAACTAAAGAACCTCTTGATGAAAGTGAAAGAGGAGAATGAAAAAGTTGGCTTAAAGTTCAACATTCAGAAAACATTCATGGCATCCGGTCCCATCACCTCATGGCAAATAGATGGGGAAACAATGGAAACAGGGGCTGACTTTCTTTTTTTGGGCTCCAAAATCACTGCAGATGGTGATTGCAGCCATGAACTTAAAAGACACTTACTCCTTGGAAGGAAAGTTATGACCAACCTAGACAGCATAATAAAAAGTAGAGACATTGACAACAAAGGTCCATCTAGTCAAGGCTATGGTTTTTCCAGTGGTCATGTATGGATGTGAGAGTTGGACTATAAAGAAAGCTGAGCACTGAAGAATTGATGCTTTTGAACTGTGGTGTTGGAGAAGACTCTTGAGAGTCCCTTGGACTGCAAAGAGATCCAACCAGTTGATCCTAAAGGAGATCAGTCCTGGGTGTTCATTGGGAGGACTGATGTTGAAGCTGAAACTCCAATACTTTGACCGTCTGATGCAAAGAGCTGACTCATTTGAAAAGACCCTGATGCTGGGAAAGACTGAGGGCGGGAGGAGAAGGGGACGACAGAGGATGAGATGGTTGGATGGCATCACCAACTCGATGGACATGAGTCTGAGTAAACTCTGGGAGTTGGTGATGGACAGGGAGGCCTGGAGTACTGCCGTTCATGGGGTCGCAAAGAGTCGGACAAGACTGAACGACTGAACTGAACTGAACTGAACTCAGCATCTGCTAATGTTACTTTTTTTTAATCACATCACTTTTTTTCTCTTCATATTCAAGGTGCCATGAAGTAACAATGACGTCATTTTTCCATGTAATACTTGTATAAGACACTGTCTACTTCTAAATGAGGTTAAACACAAAATTCATTTACCTCCATATTCAGCTCTGACTGATGTTAATTTTTCTTTCAGTTCCATCTATTTTGTAATGCCACTGTGTAAAGATAGCCAACAACAACACTTACGTTATGAACATAAAAGATAGGGGAAGGGAGTAGAAGGAATAATTGGTTAATGCATGCATATGCTAACTACAGTTCCTATTTCTGAACTCAACGTGAAGCCATAATTGCTATTTGTATTTCCACTTTCTATCCATGATTCTTTTGCCTTCAGTCAATAGTTCAGCTGCTTAGCTATTTATGTGGTGGAGTGACAAAATATTTACTCCTGAAGGCTCTGTATCCTTAGCTATCTTTACCTGGTAGTGCAAGCTTATAAAAATGACTACAAGCTGAATTTTTAAAATTTTTAATTTAATGTTTTAAAATTTAAAAATATTTTAAAAATTTAAATGAAGAAATATAAAGGTCACATAATCATAACTTTTCAAGCAGATATTATCAACTTGAAATTTTGATTATCCTGTGACCTTTAAATTTTTGTCAGAGTATGGTAAACTCTCTCTTGTTGATTAGAAAAGTACAGGCACCTAAAAAAGTTGTAACTAATATGTAATTAATACAGTGTATTGATAGTTTAAAACATTAGAAACAGTGAAAATTAGAGTGTTTTATTTCTTTGCAAAATCTCACCAAAAAACGTTTGAAATTCTCCTTAATGCTGTGTAACTTCAAGTATAGTGTGAGGATCTTTGTAATGCATGGGTGAATTGTCATACTTCTTTTTGAATTTGTATGGGTTCCCAAAACTCTATCCTGTGCACTTTTTAAAATTTAAAAATCTTTACTGAATTGTAGTTAATCTACAGTACTAGTTTAGTTTCAGATGTACAGCAAAGTCCAGGTGGTCCTTGTTGCTGTCTATTCTATATATAGTAGTATGTATCTGTTGATCCTAAACTTCTAAGTTATCCTTCCCTCCCTTTCCCCATTTGCTAATACTAAATTTGTTTTCTATGTGAGTCTGTTTCTGTTTTGCAAATAAATTCATTTGTATTATTTTTAAAAATTCCACATATATGTGATATCATATAATATTTGTTTTTCTCTGACTTATGTCACAGAGTATGATAATTTCCAGGTCCATTCATGTTGCTGCAAATAGCATTAGTTCATTCAGTTTTGTGATTGAGTAGTATTCCATTGTGTACATGCTCTACTTCTTTATACATTCATCTGTCAATGGACATTTAGGTTGCTTCCATGTTTAAGCTATTAAAAATAATACTGCTATTATTTAGAGTGCACATATCTTTGTGTCTTAGTCTTTTCTGTAGATGTGTGCCCAGGAATGGGATTCCTGGATCATGTGGTAACTCAATTTTTAGTTTCTTTCTATTCTCCATAGTGTCTGTTTAGAGTGCACATATCTTTGTGTCTTAGTCTTTTCTGTAGATATGTGCCCAGGAATGGGATTCCTGGATCATGTGGTAACTCAATTTTAGTTTCTTTCTATTCTCCATAGTGTCTGTTCCAGTTTACATTCCCACCAACAGTGCAGTGATGTTTCATTACTTCTTATTTATCCATTCATTTGTTGATTGTCACTGAGGTTGCTTCCATGTCTTGGTTATTATAAAGCACTGCTATGAACATTTGGATGCAAATGTTGTTTCAAACGGAAGTTATTATCTTTTCTGGACATATGCCCAGGGGTAGGATTGCTTGATCATTTAGCAAACCTATTTTTAGTTTTTAAGGAACTTTATACTGTTTTCCATAGGAGCTGCATCAACTTACGCTCACACCAACAATGTAAGGGAATTCCCTTTTATTCTGCGTCTTCTCCAACTTTTATTATTTATAGACTTTTTGATAATGGCCTTTCTGACTGATGTGAGGTGATACTTCCTTGTAGTTTTGATTTTCATTTCTGTAATAATTAACAATGTTGAACATCTTCTTATGTGTCTGTTGGCTATCTGTATGTCTTTTTTGGAGGAAAGTCTATTTACATCTTCTGCCATTTTTTGATTTTTAAAAATTCCAAGCTTTTTGTATATTTTGGAAATTAATCCCTTGACAGTCACATAGTTTGCAAGTATTTTCTCCCAGGTTGTAGGTTGTCTTTTCATTTTGTTTATGGTTTCCTTTACTGTGCAAAATTTTATGTTTTATTAGATATCATTTGTTTTTGCTTTTGTTTCTCTAGCCTTGAGTGTCTGAGCTAAGAAAATATTGCTACAATTTATGTCAAAGAGCATTTTGCCTGTGTAGTCTTTTAGGAGTTTTATGATAGCATATCTTATGTTTAGGTATTTAAGCCATTTTGAGTTTATTGTTTTGTATTATGTGAGGGAGTGTTCTAACTTTATTGATTTGCATAGAGCCATCCAGCTTTCCCAACACTACCTCCTGAAGAGACAGGCTGTCTTTTCTCCACTGTATATTTTTGCCTTTGCCAAAGATTAATAGACCATAAGTGTATAGGTTTATCTCTATGTTCTCTATGCTGTTCAGTTGATCTATATGTCCTGTCAATGTCATGCTGTTTTGATTACTGTAGCTTTGTAGTATTGTCTGAAATCTGGAAGGGTTATGCCTTTAGCTGCGTTCTTTTTCCTCATGATTGCCTTGGCAATTCTAGGTCTTTTTTGGTCCTTTATAAAATTTAGGATTACTTGGTATAGTTCTCTGAAGAATGCCATGGGTAATTTGATAAAAATTATATTAAATCTGTAAAGTGCTTTGGATAGTATGACCATTTTAACAAGATTCATTCTCCCAATGCAAGAACATAGGATCTCTTTCCATTTCCTCAATCATCTTTGCTTTCCTTTATTAATGTGTTATAGTTCTCAGGGTAAAAGTCTTCACCTCATTCATTAGGATTATTCCTTGGTACTTTTTGATGCAATTTTAAACAAGGTGTTTTTTAAACTTTCTAATATTTTATTTTTAAAGAAATGCAACAGATTTTTAAATTTTCTCTATTTCATTGTTAAAGAAATGCAACAGATTCTGCATATTCATCTTGTATCTTGTTCAATTTTGTTGAATTCATTTATCAGTTCTAACAGTTTTGTGTGGTGTTTAGGCTTTTCTATACAGAGTACCGCATATCAAAGTTCATTGTTGGCTGCACTGCCATCAACGGCCACTTCTTTTGTGGGAGCACTGGCAGTCAGCTCAAATGTTCCTCAAGCACCTGTGCACTTTTAGTATCATGAGCTATCTATGAAAATCCCTTTGATGTGGAGCTTCCCCATGGACATCATCATCCTTTCCATCACTTTTTCATTTATGTCAGTGATTTCACTTTCTCTGAGTTCCAGATATGTAGAGTTTTTCCAATGCCAGCAGTGTCAACATTAGATATTTCTTTTACAGCTCCATGTATGTCCCACTCTGACTTTATTTTCAGCAATATCATTTTCCTTTACTTTGTGGCATTTTCATCTTTGTTGGGAAACTATCTTTTTTAATTACCAGTTTTTGTCTGTGATCACATAGCTTTGTTACTGGTTGCAATGAGACTACTTTCTTTCATGTACGCACATGAACTAGTAACAGACACACAGTAACCAGTCATCGAACTTTTAAAAAAGTGACATGATTGGTCACTGATCGTAATGCACACATTATTTGCATAGTGATTTGTGGGCTGCAGAGCTGGCAGTGAAGATTGTATTTCATACGATTACTCAAAGCTAATATACCATAGGACTTGAAATTTGAGCTGTGCTTCTGGGAGACCAGTACTTAGCTAAACCATAGCAACTAAATTTTGTACATATTGGAGCTGTGCAGAGTGAGGACTATTTGTATATATTGCTTCCACTTGGTGGAATGTTGCTGCACATTCCATATTTATGACTTTCTGGATCAGATAATACCCAGTTCATAAAGAACAGACCAGTTTGCAAAATTTTAGATTCCTAGCCAGGGATGAACAGCAAGCCAAAATCTATTTCTTAAAAGTAGAAGAGTTATTTGCAGAAGACTCACAGTTTTATTCAAAATCCTAGATCTCTGAGATATTGAGACATGCCAGAGGCTCTATACAGACCCCTAAAATCTCAATTTTCTTTCTCATTTGCAGCTCCGTGGGCTGGCATTGTTTCCATATGCTGACAATCTTAGTTCTGAATGTCATGATTTCATATCTTGGGAGAAAAGCCAGCTTCCTAAAGATGCTTCCTGTCTTCCATTTTTTCAGTTGTCATGCTTATGTCATATTGGTATTTATACAATGAAAATCTGACCGTGTACTTTCTCTGCTTAAAGTCTGTCAATGTTTCCTTAAAGCTCTTGGGACTAAGCCAAAACTCCTTACATAGAATAGAGAGTTGTTCATAGTAGGGCTTCCATTTCATTTTCAGCCTCCTCTCTTAGAATCAGTGATCCATTTATTTTGAACACTTGTATGTTCTGAACCATACTCTTTCTTACACCTGTTCTTTCCTTCAGGTGCTCTCACAGCTTAAACCTCCAGCTTTAGTTGGACAACTCTTGGTTATCTCACACAGTAATCCTACTAATATATCTTTAGGGCAATAGCTTTTATGACCCATCTAATTGGAAAAATTTGTTTTCTAATTTTTTGGCTATCATCATTTAAAATTTACTACATCTTATTGTGCTTTAAAAACAGAGACATTACTTTCTGGACAAAGGTCCATTTAGTCAAAGCTATGGTTTTTCCAGTAGTCATGTATGGATGTGAGCGTTGGACCAAATAGAAAGCTGATTGCAAAAAAATTGACGCTTTTGAACTGTGGCCTGGAGAAGACACTTGAGAGTCCCTTGGACTGCAAGGAGATCAAACCAGTCAATCCTCATGGATATCAGTCTTGAATATTCATTGGAAGGACTGATACTGAAGCTGAAACTCCAATACTTTGGCCGCCTGATGTGAAGAACTAACTCATTGGAAAAGACCCTGATGCTGGGAAAGATTGAAGGCAGGAAGAGAAGGGGACAACAGAGAATGAGATGGTTGGATGGCTTCACCAACTTGATGGACATGAGTCTGATCAAGCTCTGGGAGTTGGTGGTGGACAGAGGCTGGTGTGCTGCAGTTCATGGGGTCACAAAGAGTCACACGCAACTGAATGACTGAACTGATCTGATTCTACTTTAATCCTATTTTTTTGAATCTTCCACTCATCTTTGATAACTGAAAAAATATATATAATTATATATATGTATATACTGTCCCTAAAGCTTAATATAACAAAGGATATATTCTTTTTTGAATCCCTTTTCCCTCCTGTTTTCTGTGGCAATATTCTTAGACAAAATATTTCTCTTTTGTCTTTAGTTACTACTATTCATTATTCTAAGTCACTGGATTTTTATTGTGTCCATCTCACTGTATTGGTTTTGATGAAGTTTCTCCTAAAGCTTTTCTATTTTTGTTTATTTACATAGTCTTCCTTAGTTATTCCATTTAATCATCATGGCTTTAAATATAATCTTTGGGATGGTGATTTCTAAATCTGTAGTTTCATTCTGAACATTTCTAAACATCCTAGGTGGTATCACAACTACCTATTTGAAATCTTTACTTAGTATTCCAAAATATTCATGAAAGGCAAAAGAAAATATCACTGTCCCCCAAAACACTTCTCATATCTTAGGTAACACCATCATCACACATTCAAGTTTTAGGGTCATTCATTCTTGAAATTTTTCATTTACTGAAATAAATTTCATCTATGACAAAATTTGATATACTGTATTTTCTATGCAGTATGCTCAATTATAGGACTAAAAAGCTGAACATCACAAAAATATCCATCTTTAAGGAATCAGAAGAGCACTGGCAAAAGGGATGTAAAGGCAAAATGTTTCTTTGTAAAGCAACTCCCCGTTACTTATTATTGGGACCTAAGTGATCATCAATAGCTTTAGAGAAGAGGTGCAATTTGAATGTTGAAATTTGAGTTTCCCATGTGATAAAACAGTATAGGCAAAAACAAAGACTTGTGTAAAATATTTTACATTGTGTGATCTTCTTAAAGTCAGTAGATATCTAAGTCCTTTTACTTGCACCTCTGAAACCAGGAAAATTCAATATCTGCTTTCTATAAGGAACACAGTCCTCTATATAGATGTCAGCATCTTATCTTTTAAATTCTGATTTTGTTTACTTTTCCTCTGTCTTACATATTTACTGTTGTTGTTGTTCAGTTGCTAAGCTGTTTCTGACTCTTTGCAACCCCGTGGGTTGCAGCATTCCAGGCTTCCCTGTCCTTCACTATTTCCCAGAGTTTGCTCAAACTCATTCCATTGAATCAGTGATGCCATCCAACCATATCATCCTTGGCATCCATTTCTCTTTCTTCTCTCAATCTTCCCCAGCATCACGATCTTTTCCAATGAGTTGGTTCTTTGCATCAGGTCACCAAAGCATTGAATCTTCAGCCTCAGCCCTTCTAATGAATATTCAGGACTGGTTTCCTTTAGGATTGACTGGTTTGATCTCCTTGCATTCCAAGGGACTCTTAAGGGTCTTCTCCAGCACCACAATTCAAAAACATCCATTCTTTGGCACTTAGCCTTCTTTATGGTCCAACTCTCACATCTCTACATGACTACTGGAAAATACATAGATTTGACTATACAGACCTTTTTGGCAAAGTGATATCTCTGCTTTTTAGTACACTGTCTAGGTTTCTTATAGCTTTTCTTCCAAGGAGCAAGTGTCTTTTAATTTTGTGGCTGCAGTTACTATACAGAGTGATTTTGGAGCCCAAGAAAATAAAATGCGTCACTGTTTCCACTTTTCCTCTTCTGTTTGCTCCCTTTTCATCTATCTTAAATATTTATAGCAATAACATATTAGACCCCAGTTATGTCATTTTATTGCATGAAAGTGATCATTAATTCCTATTTTCTACAAAATAAATGCAAACCATTTTTTCTAATATGAACTTTTATATCCAGCATCATACCTGTTTCTTCTCTTATATTCCCATGACAAACACATTCAAAAGCAGGAACCCAAGGGTTCAATGGGAAGTGGATGGGCTTTCAAGTAAACAAAACCACTTAGTGCATAACCAGTGAACTGTTCACTATATGACCTTAGAGTTGCACATCTAGCTCCTTGTGCTCTCCCTTCCACATATCTATCTATTTATCAATAATATATTTACTCTCCTTATAGTTGTTTTTCTCTATGATATTTCTAAATCTTCTTAATGTGAATTATCATTTATCCTTTAAGATTTAATTGAATTCTTATGAATGTGAATTATAAATGTGAAATGTGAGTACATTTACTCAACAACCTTGATTTAATTTTTCATATTTCTTTGAAATAATTATCTATATTTTACTCTGAATAGTATTTTACTGTAAAGATAATAGCTTTTATTACACTGTGCCATAATTGTGTCTTTACTTAATTTTTATATGGTAATATAGTTCCTTGGGACAGAACACTGTTCTAAATTAGAGTACTGCATGGTTCATTGTTCATGTTTAATAAATATTTGTTGGCTAAACAAATAAAATTAAAGTTTTGACCTAAATTGCTTACAGAAATCGGCAAAACATTTTTTTTCCATAAAAATCAAGTTCTTTAAACGTATAGCATCTAACGTGCTAAAAGTAAAGCACATTTTACAAAGTATCTCAAGAAAGACTATGCCTTAAGAAGATGCGCTAAAAACCAAGCTAGGGAGTCCTGTCTAAAATATTTAACTATTTCTGATACACACTTTATTTTACATTTCTAATCAGCATAATGGAAAGTGATATATAAGGAACATTAAAACAAAACAAAGCTAACATATGAAAAACTGAGGCTCTAGAGCTAGGAGTTTTTAAATTTGCCCTGAATTATAATGGATATTAGTAGGTTGGAAGGAGGAGTGTTTCTTTCTGCACTCCCTTAGGGAGCTAGAGCGGTCAGGAGATTCCACAAATTCTATCCTGTCACTTTGAATTGTAGGTGAAAAGTGGATGCCTGGTTACAGATAAAGCAAGTCTTCATTCCTCTTCTTCCACTGGGGTAAAGCCGTCAAAATTTGTTTTATGAGAAAACTTGGAGGAGCACTATAAAAGTTCTGGTAAGTCCCACACTCACTGCTAGTGTCTACTCACCCACTCATACCATGGACTTTCCCTTCCTCATGGTTGTATCAAAAACAAATTCTTTAGATGGTCTGAATTCCAGAATCTATAACTTTTTTCCTGTCAGCATTTTTTACAAGCTGCTTCAAGTGAGAAAGATGAGCAAGGACCTCAATGGGAGAGCAATCACAGGGACATTTTCTTGAGGACTTGAATTCTCTGTTTCTCTTGACATCTTAGGTCATTTCTCTGAATAATCATCAGTCTACACAAGTGTAGATTTCCGTTCCGTTTCCTGATTTAACCAAGGCATAGTAACTGTATTTGTTAGGTAGATTTAAAAAAAAATAATTTCAAATTTCATGTATTACTTATTACTTCAATCAAATTCTTGCAATAACATTAGAAAAACATTGACAGTTATTTTGAAAGAAGCAGGAGAATAAAGTTGTACTCTATTAGGCATCAACTAGCTGAGAAATAAAACAAGGAACTATTTTATTTTAAAACTGGTTAACATTTTAACATTTAATTGTAAATAGAACATCACATTCATATAGGAAAAGTCATTAGTTATTAGAGTTAGAATTTTTTTTGGCTTTACATTAGTTCTTTTATGGCTACAAAGGTAGTCCTATGAATAATTGTGCAATAGAATGTCCATTTTAGCAGAACTGACTCATCAATTTAAACAACAACTGATTTGACTGACATTTTCAGTGACCATTTGTTTTCTGGCAACTTGACTGAGTCAGTAAGAGTTCTATGACCCTATTCAATGAATATGAAATGTAAGAAAAATGCAGTTATTAAGAGAAACTAGCGCCTTTCCTTTTATGGGCAATAATATGTTTCAATATATTATTTTATCCATTTTTACTAGCAAAATTTTAATCAGACTGGGAAGGGAATATTGAATTAGTCAAATAAAAATTAAGGAAAAACTACAAATGAATGAAAAGAACAGCAAACCTATGTCAATTATTTGAAAATAGACAAAAATTACTTTGTCTTCCATAGATAATATGTAATTTCTTATGTCATTAATCCATTGTTTATTTTATCCAATGCCCAATTCAAAATACTTCACAAGTGCCTCTTGCTTGCAAGTACCCTGTTGTGTATTATCAGATATACAATTATTAATAAGAGATGCAAAGCTATTTGGAAGAAGGTCTATTTCAGAGGATGGTAATACAGTAATGGGCTTCCCTGGTGGCGCAGATGGTAAAGAATCTGCCTGCAGTGTGGGAGACCTGGGTTTGACCGTAAAAGCAAAGAAAAGGACCTTTTGCATTGGGAATTGGGAGAGTACCTTCCTCTTCCATTATCCTAGTCCTTCCCTTTCCAAAACTTCATGAACAGGAAACTATAAATATGCTTATTATTCCAGATGAGCTTCCCTGGTGGCTCAGTGGTAAAGAATCCACCTGCCATTGCAGGAGATACAATTTTGATCCCTGGGTCAGGAAGATAATCTGGAGAAGGAAATGGTAACCCACTCCAGTATTCTTGCCTGAGAAATCCAATGAACAGAGGAGGCTCTCAGGTTACATTCCATGGGGTCTCAAAAGCATCAGACACAGCTGAGTGACTAAATAACAATAATTATTCCTGGTAGTCATAGACATATGTTCTCACTATAAATGTTCAGTTCTAGAATGTATCAAAATCTAGGAGTACTTGATAAAAATTATAACACCAGCACAGACAGTGACCTTGTATTTTTCTCATTCCTTGTATTTTCTTCTTTGCATGTAGAGTTGAGCACAGTCCACTTGGGCTTGGTAAGTGAGAATGTTTGTGCCTGTGTGCGTAACAAACATCTTTAAGAGAGTTATCCTTTGTGTGAACATGATCTCTTTCATGCAGGAATTTTGAGTGGATACATGATGCAGTTAACAGTACTGAAAAGCATTTTTCTTCTTTTATCATAATCAAAAGTCCATAGTTCACAGTAAGGTTTGCAGCTACTCCCCGGTACGGGAACACTTTCGCTCTTTAGGAATGATGACATTGGGCAGGTGCTCATCCATTGCTTGAACCAATGGCTCCATCCATCTTCCAGGATGAAATCACCAAGAGAAGACTTCTTCAGTCTCCTGCCTATATATACAGCCAGTCTCCTACATGACCTTTGTAGAAGTTTGTGGAAGAAGTCTTAAAAGTGAATATTAACTCTTCCTATGTCTCTGGTGCTATAGTTTCTATATTTTCATTCTAGTCCATGTTTAACCTCTAGCAATATGTAAAAAGAAAAGGAAAGAATAGTTGGTACTTTTCATCTTCATATGATTTCTGTTTTTCTTTTATACACTGCACAGGTCAGCTGGGATGTGGGCCCTGTATCTTCTTGGAGTATCTTAAATTTTAGGGTACCTTAGACCTCTGATATCTTCAGAAAGCTTTTTCTTGTTGTTAGGATTAGAGTGTTGCTATTTCTGACAATCTATATCCTAGGCAGAATGGGTTTCTCTCAATCAATATCTTATATCTGATAAACAATACAAACAATAATACAAACAAACAATACAAAATACAAACAAACAATACAAAGATTTTAGAATGTTTTACCTCTAAATGTTTTCTGCTCATCTTAGTTTATTGCTATTATTATTAATTTGTTATATCTGTCTTTTCCTGGGTCTGAAAGTTAGAGATTTTTTCTATTGCTATTGTTAAGTTTTCTTTATTTATATTCCCTGAAAAGTAAATTAACCATTTCATATGCTTAATATTTTTTCTTGCATCTTAGACCATCTTTAAAAACTGTACTCCTTTTCATGAGTTTGTTGAAAAGAAATGCAGATTGTATTTGTTTGAAATATTTTTTTATTTATTCATCATTTTCAAAATATAACTTTGTGCATGCCAACTGGTTTCAGTCATGTCAGACTCTTCGTGACCCTGTGGACTGTAGTCCTGTAGGCTCCTCTGTTCATAGGGATTGTCCAGGCAAGAATATTGGAGTAGGTTACCATGCCCTTATCCAGGTGATATTCCCTACCCAGGGATCAAACCTGCATCTCCCACATTGGCAGGTGGGTTCTTTACTGCTAGAGATACCTGGGAAGCGCAGGTGAAATATAACTTCACTAGTGTACAATTCAAGGTTTATATTTGGCTTCTTTCAAGCTCCCCTGATAAGAATCCACCTGCAATGCAGGAGACCCTGGTTCAATTCCTGGGTCAGGAAGATCCACCAGAGAAGGGATAGGCTACCCACTCCAGTATTCTTGACCTTCCCTTGTGGCTCAGCTGGTAAAGAATCCACCTGCAGATGAGATCGGGCGCATTCAGGGTGGTATGGCCGTAGATGAGACAAGTGCTCAGGCCTGGTGCACTGGGAAGACCCAGAGGAATCGGGTGGAGAGGGAGATGGGATGGGAGATTGGGATGGGGAATACATGTAAATCCATGACTGATTCATGTCAATGTATGACAAAAACCACTACAATATGGTAAAGTAATTAGCCTCCAACTAATAAAAATAAATGAAAAAAAAAAAAAAAAAAAAAAGAATCCACCTGCAATGGTGGAAGAGCTGGGTTCAATCCCTGGGTTGGGAAGATCCCCTGGAGAAGGGAAAGGCTACCGACTCCAGTATTCTGGCTTGAAGAATTCCATGGACTGCATAGTCCATGGGGTCGCAAAGAGTTGGACACGACTGAGCAACTTGCACTCACTCACTCTCTCAAGCACTTTAAAGGTATTCTACTGATTTCTGGCTTCTATACTTGCATCAAGAATTTGGATGTCAGTCCAAATATTTTTATTTGCAGACCACCTGTCTTTTATTTCTGACTATTTTTTTTATGTATTTTATTTACCGTTTTCCTGCAGTTTTACTATAGGAAAATTTATTAATTTCTTTGTATTTAGTTATGAATTTCTTTGTGTTTATCCTGCTTGATAAAATTTAATAAGATATCATGTCTTTTATCAATTCTACATTTGGTCTATTATCTGTTTGACTATTGCTTTTGTTGTGTTTCCATAGATATAACTTTTTAAATTTGGCAGTTAGTTTTAGGACTTCTCTTATATGAAGGAGAAGAAGGTGTTCTGTGTATATGTAGTTTTAATTTTTGTCCTAGTTTTGTATTCAAAAAACACAGGGATGGAGAAAAATCATATATCACAAAACCAAATGATAACCAAGGGGAGGAAAGAAGTGTACTTCTGTACTATATTTTTCAGGATGATAGGCCACTTTTAGGCTATATTTCCCATAATCTGAGGGAATAGAGTCTCAGGAGTAGAGATATATGAGATGGGAAGATTTTCCTTCCCCTGACATAGTCAGGGAAATATATTCTAACCTAAACTGGGGAGAAGAAAACTCATTCATAGTATAGTGTTTTATATCCTGTAGGCTTTCAACAATATAATTGAAGATGATGATGCTGTGACAGTCTTATATGTACTTGTCTTTAGTCCTTGATATTATAGCTCTCATTATTCTGACTACATGTAGCAGTGTAAACTACAAAGTCAGTCAATACAAACTGGGTTTTCAGGAGGTAAGGAGATGTCAGATTTTGAAATAATACTTTCTTTCCTCTGGATTTCTCCCTTATTCAAAAACACTTTTAGTGACAGCTTTCCTCTTTATTATTCCTTTACAGAAATCATCCGTGATTGCAATAAGCTCTGTCTCCAATTTTTTTGACAGGCATCTGAGAATTATGGCACTAGCATTTACCCTCTTGTTCACGTCAAACTGTTCCTTCTGTTCTTGGAATAATTCACAAGAGATGATATTTGAGCAACATAGGCTTAAAGGACACAGGCAATTTATGTTGTATCAATGATAGTGACCTCTGGTTTTTGAAAGAAAGGCCTGACCCTTTAGACCATCTCTAAAGCCAGTGTGCTCTGTGCTTTAAAGGCTAAAATCAAGATATATCATAAGATAGAGATATTTTGAAACTCACACATGTACCCCAAGGTTTTATTCCAGTACTTCCATTTTCTGTATTAGGAAACTAAGTCTACAAGAAACTAATTTGCTCAACACATATTTATTTAGTTGCTAAAATGCTTACTCTGCACATCATAATAAATCATTTAGTTCATTACCAGCATTCCTATTTTTCAACACAAATCGATGTTGTGTAATTGTTCAATAAAGAACATATTATAAATTAGAGATTGATTTACAAGGAGGAAGGCATACCTGTTATCTACATTATTGCTGCCAAAAGCCTAATTTGTCCAATGATGGGTATGAAGCCCTCTTTTTCATGCATTGACCCCTACTCAAGCATTTGTCTCAATATTTTTCATGGAGCTTTCCCAGGGAAACGATTCAGTGCATCACAGACCTTGGAAAATTGTTCCTCACTTTTGTCAACTTGCCTGCATATCCATTTTGAAAGGTAAAACAAATCCTTGAGAGAATAATAAGTCTTTCCTTTTGCAATTCCAAGCTTTTTGTTTAGCGCCATTATCTCTGTTTTTCTCTGCAATCCATATCTTACAAATGGTGGTTTCCTACATTTTTTGGGAAAAAAAATCAGATAATTCACTTATGTTAAGAACTGATAATTAATGATGCTTATCTTAGTTATGTGTGTACTTTCACAATAGGCTAGATGAAGAAAATTTTTATGTAAGTGTTAAAACATCAGATATTAGTGTCAGAAGGCTACTGGCTAATTTGTCAATCTACTAGATAAACTTATGGAGTGGAATATTGCAATATTTGTCTCTTATCCAGAATAAATAATCACCAACTTTTAAAAGTGATCATTGGTTTTAGCCTTAAAAATGTTTCTGTGCTTCAGCTTTCTAGTATGTTTCTTAAAAAGTTAAGATAACAAACATCACTTATTTGCTGGAGCAGTTGATAGCATGGCGATTGTTTCTTCTCTCCTTTTGAATTTGGTACACAGTAATTTAGACTAGACTATGTGCCTTACCCTTTCCCAAGTACTTTATAAATGCTAATTATGTAGTCCCCAATACAAAAAGAATTTTGAGGTAGGTCCTATCATTAATCCCATCACATAAATGAAGACGCTAAGGCTAAGTAATACGTCTGGTCAAATACATGGTTGATAAGGATCATCTTTCAGTGGATTCTTAAGGCAATATATTCAGAATCTACACATTACAGTAACTTTATAAAGAAAGATTACAAACTTACCCATCATAATTTGGATAGGAAATACAGATTTTACAGTATATAATCTTCAGTGCTTTTGTTATTCATTATACCAGGAAACTAGGAGTAAAAAGTGGGATGATTGGAATATCTGATTTGGCAGGATATTCTCCTTCCCAGGATATTTCATAACTATAGAAATAGACTTTTTTTGAACTAGAGTTTTATTTTCTGGAGTCTTACTACACAATGCTTGAATATATGAAGGTCTCATCACCTGGAGAATTTATATAGCTTTTATTATCTCATAATATAAGGGGCCATAAGGCTCAATGCCTTTTGACCCTTTTTGAGGATCAAGATTGCTCACTTTGTGATCTTGAACCATCTAATTTCTTTCATAGTCACACTCACAAGCTTCTGCAATGGAGTCTGTTTTTAAGAATGAAATTTTGCTTACCAGAATATCTACACTTTAAGATTAGAATGTTATAAAATAACAAACTAAAGTAATGACTACTAATTAGGATTCTACCACTGGTGATGCCCAGACATTCATTTTAGTCACAAAGAAGTTCCTTTATTAACAGCCTTAGCCTTTTTGATATATTGAAGACATTATTTTATCAGAATTTTTTAAAAATCCAAAATAAGTCAGTATTTCTCTGTGATCAGGTATCTTAAGAAATAACTTTATTATATTATATTATAATATTTTTATATTTATTATATATTTATATTTATATATTTATATTTGTATATATTTATTTTATATTTATTATAATATAATAATATAATATATTATTATAATATAGCCCTATAATACATTATATATATTATATATAATATAATATAGTATAATATAATATAATAGCCCTATATTATAATATAGCCCTATAATATATTATAGCCCTAATATTATAGGTAGGCTACTGGAATGCAAAATAGGAAGTCAAGAAACACCTGGAGTAACAGGCAAATTTGGCCTTGGAGTACAGAATGAAGCACGGCAAAGGCTAACAGAGTTCTGCCAAGAGAACGCACCCGTCATAGCAAACACCCTCTTCCAACAACACAAGAGAAGATGCTACACATTCACATCACTAGATGGTAAACACCAAAATCAGATTGATCATATCCTTTGCAACCAAAGATGGAGAAGCTCTATACAGTCAGCAAAAACTAGACCGGGAGCTGACTGTGGCTCAGATCATGAATCCCTTATTGCCAAATTCAGACTTAAATTGAAGAAAGTAGGGAAAACCATTAGACCATTCAGGTATGATGTAAATCAAATCCCTTATGACTATACAGTGGAAGTGAGAAATAGATTTAAGGGACTAGATTTGATATACAGAGTGCCTGATGAACTATGAATGGAGGTTCGTGACACTGTACAGGAGACAGGGGTCAAAACTATCCCCAAGAAAAAGAAATGCAAAAAAGCAAAATGGCTGTCTGAGGAGGCATTACAAATAACTAAAAAGAAGAGAAGCAAAAAGCAAAGGAGAAAAGGAAAGATATACTTGTTTGAATGCAGAGTTCCAAAGAATAGTAAGGAGAGGTAAGAAAGCCTTCCTCAGAGATCAATGCAAGCAAATAGAGGAAAACAATAGAATGGGAAAGACTGGAGATCTCTTCAAGAAAATTAGAGATACAGAGGGAATATTTCATGCAAAGATGGGCTCAATAAAGGACAGAAATGGTAAGGACTTAACAGAAGCAGAAGATATTAAGAAGAAGTGGCAAGAATACACAGAAGAACTGTACCAAAAATACCTTCATGATCCAGATAATCACAAAGGTAAGATCTCTCACACTCACCTAGACCTGGACATCCTGGAATGTGTAGTCAGGTGGGCCTAGGAAGTATCACTATGAACAAAGCTAGTGGAGATGATGGAATTCCAGTTGAGCTATTTCAAATCCTAAAAGATGATGCAGTGAAAGTGCTGCACTCAATATGTCAGCAAATATGGAAAACTCAGCCATTTCCACAGGACTGGAAAAGGCCAGTTTTCATTCCAACCCCAAAGAAAGGCAATGCCAAAGAATACTCAAACTAACTCACACTTGCATTCATCTCACACTCTAGTAAAGTAATGCTCAAAATTCTCCAAGCCAGGCTTCAGCAGTAAAATTTCTCTGTTCTTCCCTTCATTCATCCCCCCTTCCTTCTTTCCTTCCTTCCTTTGTTTCTTTCCACAAATATCTGAGAGCCAATTGTATGTTTGGCACTATTCTAGGTCCTTGGGGTTTTTCAATCAACAATGCAAAAATCTCTGAACACCTGGGCTAAAATATCATTAATCTCTGAGGTTCATCTCTTACTTGGGTTTCTGAGATGGCAAAATGCATATATTTTTGCCTTCCATTTCTGCTGGTCACTGTAACTTTATAGTAGTTTTATAATTTTAAAAGGTATAGAAGTTTTATTTTTTTAAAAAGCTTGCTTTGTGACTTTAATTACTGTGGGTGCCCTTTTATTTTTAAAAAAGATGTTATCAAAGTATAGTTGATTTATAAGGTTGTGTCAGTTTCAGGTGTATAGCAAAGTGGTTTAGTTTTATATATGCATATATATTATTTTTCATATTCTTTTTCATTGTAGGTTATTATAAGATATTGAATATGATTCCCTTTGCTATACAGTAAATCCTTATCTATTTTTATATTGTACTGATCATCTGTTAATCACAAACTCCTAATTTATTCCTCCCTTACCCATTCTCATTTGGTAACCATGAGTTTGCTGTTTATGCCTTTTAGTCTGTATATGCTTTGTAATTAAGTTATATTATTGTTTAGATTCCACAGATAAATGATATCATATATTTGTTTTTGTCTGACTTGCTTCACTTAGTATGATAATATCTAGGTCCATCCATGTTGTAGCAAATAGCATTATTTCATCCTTTCTATGGTTGAGTAATATTCTGTTGTGTATATATACCACATCTTTATCCATTCATCTGTTGATGGAAATTTATGTTGCCTCTATGTCTTTGATATTATAAATATTGCTGCCATGAATACTGAGGTGAGTTAGACTTTTCATCTTTTCTGGACATGCTTTTAATAATAAAAGCACAACTTTTAAACTACCTTGAAACATAAAACTATCCATTAGTGTCTAGCACATAGCAAAGATGGCATTGTAGGTAGAGAAAATGGCAAGGTTGAAATGGCAAACATCATTAGCTGCATGTTGTGTCCTGAATATTGCAAGCATTCCATATTGGCTGAAGCACAGGATGTATGTGTAGGGTTCTAAAAGAGATATGTCTGCAAAACTAGATTGGGCCCTATGATAGGCTGTTGCTTTGATAATCAGCCTTTTAGATTGTCTACTAGTTAAGAACATTTCTTTAAGTGAGTTAAATATTTCTGTTAATCTGTGTTGCTTAAACTTCATTTAATTAATATACCTTTTCTAGAAAATTGTGAAACATAAATGTTAGCCTTATGCTATGGGAACTGCTCAAATTATTAATAAGATTTTCTTACAAAAAATGATGCCTGAATTTAATTTACTCATATGAACACTAAATCCAAAATATATATTCCAGTTATTTTCACACTGTTTAATTCCAAATACTCTTACCATTCTGTATATTTACTGCACTGAGATAATGCCACCAACTTCACGTAGAAAATAAACCCTTGATGTTGCAATTTTCTTACCCAAATTGTTCTTTTTTATTTTCCTAAAGACCTGAATTCTTTGTTTTTGTTTTTAATAATTACTTATTCATTGAGTTTTGGCTTTGTCAGGCCTTAGTGTTGGCACACGGCCTCTTCATTGCAGCGCACAGGTTTCTCTCTGGTCATGATGGGCAGTGCTTAGGGCACACGAGCTCTGCGGTTGTGGCATGTGGGCTCCAGGGCAAGGGGGCTCAGTAGTTGTTGCACGAAGGCTTAGTTGCCTCACTGTAGAAGGATCTTAGTTCCTGGACTAAGGATCTAAGCCACATTCCCTGCGTTGGAGAGTTCTCAACCACTGGACTGCCAGCGAAGTCCCTTACCCAAACATCCTTATATCATCTTGGGGTTTTGGTCCAAATTATATATGTACTTTTATTTTTCACAATATATACTTTTACTTTTCAACTTGTTGCTGACTTTTTGAATCTGGTTAGGCAGACAAGTCCTTATTTTCACCTTATCTAGATTGGGCATGAAATGAACCATCTCAATTATAGTATGAAGTATTAATTGCTCAGTCATGTCTGACTCTTTACGACCCCATGGACTGTAACCCACCAGGCTCCTCTGTCCATGGGATTCTCCAGGCAAGAATACTGGAGTGGGTCACAATTTCCTTCTCTAGGGGATCTTCCCAAACCCAGGGATTAAACCTGTGTCTCCTGCACTGTGGGCAGTTTCCCCACCATCTGAACTACCAGGGAAGTAAAAATACTTCAATAAAAACAAACAAACAAAAATACTCCAATAAAAAGCAACTATACTCCAATAATTAAAAAAAAAAAAAAAACAGAAATGAATACAACAGAAAGCAACTAAGCTCCAAAAAAGTTAAGAAAAAATAAATTTGAACATATATACAAACTAACACTGAAAAAATTGAGAAAATGGATAGACAGGAATTAATTTTTTTTAAATACTAGAATGCTACCATATGCAGTGTCCATAAATCAGTTATAGTAATTAGCTAGAAAATATGGATGATGGATATCATTCATGGTTTATGTTGTGTTAACCAAAGAGAAGAGAATTTCCTTAAGAGTGATTGAACTAGAAGTCCATGTTACTAGAAATAAAATTGCATTTGAGGTTCATTTAACTGAGCAATATAGAAATAAGCAATTAGTACTATCTCTGGGATGAACCTATATAAGGTATTAGTTTGCTAAGAATGCATCCTAAGACTTACTTTCTGATATTTAGGCAGCAGCAATGCCCAATCTTAAAGTTGTGCTTCCGCTTTTTCTTGACACCTTTAAAATTTCCAGAGATGTGAGTGGGAAAGAGGATTACAGACAGTGGCAAAGCCATGATTCCTGAAAGGAGAGTGCTGTGAACATAGTAAAAATATTTGTGATAGACAACACTAAATGCTAATGCAGTAATGGTTCAAACAACTAATGCACAGTAAGGGAGAGTCACAAATTTGAAACAGAATATGGGCTAAAGTGAAACAATCTCAATTCGATTAAATATTTTCATAGAAATTGTGTATTTTGACCTAATAAACAAACACTGTGTTTTGTTTTTTATTTTACTTGTTTTGTGTCTCTTGATTTTTTCCATAAGCTTTCCCTTTATATAAAAGATCCTGGTGCATTTTCTCTGCCATTCAAAATAGCTTTATATAGAAGCTTTTCAGGGAAATCTAGTCTCTCTCAAACAGGTAATTTTAATAACCTAATTAGATTGTCTGAGTGCTCCACAGTTACAATGATAGACAATATATAAACACCCTGGCTGTCACCTGAACACTCAGCATAGCCAAATTTGCATTTGAATAGTTGACAGAATGTATTTTTTGCTTTTGGATCCACTGCATCATGCATTCTTTTAGTCTTTTGTAAAAGAAAAGTCTGCAGCAAAATTGCAGAAAGCCTTGTTAATTCATTTTTTAATGAATAATGCCCTTTGGCATTCTCTTTGATAGTCATGGTTTGCTGGAATGAACAGCATGCACTTCTCTTTTTGGATTACTACAGGCTTTTTCAAGCTTGAATATGCCTTGGGGGTAAAATAGAGGGTTATCCATTTGTACACAGGAGGGAAAGTACTTAGATGAATACAAAAATAGACGTATTGGGGTGCATACCAAATTTTCTTAGTGGAGATTGAGAGTTAAATGACTGTCCATGGAATAACATTTTAATAGGATGTATAGATTAAGGTCATAACTTAACATACAATGTGAATTAACTAATTCAGGTAGTTTCTCAGACAGTATCAGTTCAGTTCGGTTAAGTCGCTCAGCTGTGTCTGACTCTTTGGGACCCCATGGAGCGCAGCATGCCAGGCCTCCCTGTCTATCAACAACTCCAGAAGTTTACCCAAACTCATGTCCATTGAGTCGGTGACACCATTCAACCATCTCATGCTCTGTCATCCCCTTCTCTTCCCAACTTCAATCTTTCCCAGCATCAGTGTGTTTTCAAATGTGTCAGTTCTTTGTATCAGGTAGCTAAAGTATTGGAGTTTCAGCTTCAACATCAATCCTTCCAAAGAACACTCAGGACTGATCTCCTTTAGGAAGGACTTGTTAGGAAATAGTAATTTCATCTAGTCAAGGCTATGGTTTTCCCAGTAATCAAGTATAGATGTGAGAGTTGGACTATAAAGAAAGCCGAGCACTGAAGAATTGATGCTTTTGAACTTTAGTTTTGAAGAAGACTCTTGAGAGTCCCTTGGACTGCAAGGAGATCCAACCAGTCCATCCTAAAGGAGATCAGTCCTGGGTGTTCATTAGAAGGACTGATGCTGAAGCTGAAACTCCAATACTTTGGCCACCTGATTCAAAGAGCTGACTCATTTGAAAAGACACTGATGCTGGGAAAGATTGAGGGTAGGAGGAGAAGGGGAAGACAGTGGATGAGATGGTTGGATGGCATCACCGACTCAAGGGACATGGGACTCTGGGAGTTAGTGATGGACAGGGAGGCATGGCGTGCTGCAGTTCATGGGGCCGCAAGGGGTTGTGCACTACTGAGTGACTGAACTGAACTGAACTATGTTTTGCTTTGTTTTTGTGTCATTTTATGGGCCGAAGTTAAAGTAAAAAAAGAAGTCATTTTAATAAGTATTCATTGAGTGAGTACAAAAATCCAGTTACTATGCAGAGGGCTGAGGATATAGGCAAGCATGAAATGTTATCTCTAACTTTAGGATTTATATCATATCAGAGGAGACAGACAAGTATCTAGATAACTACAATGAAATGTGATAAGTAGCATAATAGAAATATAGCAAGTACAATTATAACTAAATGGAAAGAATGATTCATTTTGTATGGAGGGACATCTGGGTAGATTTTACAAACCCTGTTAACACTTGAATTGAAAACTTTGAAGCACTACTTGACTTCTGGCAGGTATAAAGAGATGTCTAAGGATTTCAACAAAGAGAGCGCTGCAGGCAAAATACTGGGTCAGAGGAAATCCTTAGGTAATGGTGAGGATGAAGACAAGAGGAAGGTCTGGAGGAGTCCTGGGAAATAGCAAGACAAGAAGCTGGGAAAATGATGTTGGGCTCAGTTTCAACTTAAATTTGCTTTTGTAGAATTAGTCTACTCCAAGATCTGGCAATCTGATATCAACGGTGATTCCTGGAAAATTTATGTATGTTTATCAGTTGTTTTCAAACAGTTGCCATTGAATATCAGTGAATATTTTAATAATTTGGAAACAGAACAAAGTTCTAAATTATTTCATTATCCTGGCACTTCCTTTCAGTATTGTTAACTGCGGTCTCTCCCAAGAGTAACATCAATGAAGCAAAAGATAAAAATTGTGTAAATGTACTAGAGTTTATAGGTGTGAAGTTAAAGATCCCATTCCATCAAAATTAAGCTCACCTCTATTAGCAAAAATATCTTTACTTTTTCTGAACATTAAAAATGAATGACCTATCAGAGATGAACCATTTACCCAGTGCATGTGTGAAACATGAACCAGTTTTTTTTCTCAGATCCATTTCTTACCTGTTTTGTTGCTTGGCATTGTGTAACTTGGGGCTGACAGTATAGGCTGCTTTGTTGAAGTTCCTGTAGAAGTTAAATCAATCAGGAAGCAGTGTTGCTGGATTAGTGGGTGGACCTAAGGGAGAAGTCAGGATATTTCTCCTCTTTTCTCTGGAAGACCCCATATTCCCCCTTCAGCTCTGACAAAATGGTCTCTAAATGGTTCCAGCAACTTATAGTTCACCAGTTTTCTGGGTGCCAGTGTCACCACTTCTTGACTTTATAATACGCTTGGAGCTTGTAGTGTCCTCTGTTCTTGCTAATGTTACACAATCCCCAGTTTGATCTCATAGTTCTTCCATTACTAGTGTGACAAACTCCTATTTTGGATATTTTGAGGGAAATTTCTGTTCCCTTAGATGGAACCTGACAGATGTATGTGTGTGCTCAGTCGTTCAGTCGTGTCCAACTTTCTGCAACACCTTGGACTATAGCCCACCAGGCCCCTCTGCCCATGGGATTTTCCAGTCAAGAATATTGGAGTGAGTTGCCACTTCCTACTCCAGGGGATCTTCCTGGTCCAGGGATTGGGTTTGTCTTCACAGCTCTTCCATTACCAGTGTGACAAGCTTCTATTCAAACATTTTGAGAGAAGTTGCTGTCTCCTAAGATGGAATTGACTTATATACCACCTTAAAAATATCTTCCCAGTTGCCTTAAGAGGTTATTACTTTATCCCTTCCTTACAGATGAAAAACAATGAGATAATGAGTCTGTAAATCTATCATGATTCAATGAATCCCAAACTAATGCTACTCTACACTACAAAAAAATATCATTTTGCAAAAGCCCTGTCTAAGAAAGCAAGGAGAAGGGGAATATAAAGGAGTGCTTGAACTCCCAGTTGATTTCAGGCATCTTCCTCATTACCAGGCTGCATAGTAAATCTCATTAGGACTCAGGTTTGGGAATCTTGTCTTTAAGGTCTTCCTCAATAGCATCCACAACTTCCTGCCCTCATCGTAGAAGTTAGAAATGGAAGAAGGACATTTTCTCCTACTAGTTCAGATTTAAAGGAGGCTTCTGCCTCATTTTCAAAATTTATTTTTTAGAATTTTGTCTTAGATAAAAAATTCAAGCCATTAGGAAATACTGAAAGAAAATTACTATAGTTTGTTTTTTCTAATATTTTTATAGTGTTTTCTTTTTGTTGAGTATTCCCATCCACTACTTGACATAATTAAAACTTAAAAAATCAAAATCACCTCTTTAAAAATATACAGTATTTCTAGCAAGCTGAACTTAAAAGGGGTAAGATCTTCAGAAATTAATGCCAAGTCTCTAATTCTTTCTCTCTCTCTCTCTTTATGTTTAGTTATATTCCTGTTTGTCTCTCTCTCTCTTTTTTTAGTTTAATGATTCAATAACAATATATTTTATTTATTTGCTGAATAAGTAGAAAAGATGCTTTTCACTGACATCAAATCTCGAAATAAGGATTTCAAGGATATGTTTTGAATAGCAGGCATTCACTAGAAAAAAGTAGCTGTGGTTTTATACAGTTGACTTTTTCGTAACCTTTGATAGTTTTTGTTTGTTTGTTTGTTTTCTTAATGTTCTTTTCAGGGAAGGGTAAACATTCAAAAGCGTGTCAAAACCACTGATTTTTATTTGTAAGTTTCTTAGGCATTGAACAAGGTGGTGTTTAGTAGAATTAAAAGTCTTATAATTTAGAGGGTTAGCAGTTAATTTTCTCAACATTTACTGTACCCAAAACTCTCTTGAAGGATGTAGAAGATGCACAGATGAAATTAATCAATCATGAAGCCAAAAATGAAGCATGCACAGGGGTCATACAGGTTTCAGTTAAGGCAACTTCAAATATCAGAGAAAATGGGGTATCAATAAAAAATAACATCCATTCAAAATTTGATAATGGAAAATGTATCTAAATTTGATATAATTTCAGCATTTTGTTTGAACCATGCTTTCAAATATTCATTCCAACAGAAAGGTAGATGCAGTAAGATAACAAAGATAACAAAGAATGCAAGTAAATAAGTCACAACCATTAAGCAGTATTATTTTGGGGGCCCTAATTACATACACCTTAAGATCAATAATGTTTCATTCTAAGCTGTTTAAAATTATGTTCAAAAATCTGTATCTATCTCTCTCTCTCTGTATATACATGTATGTTCATGTTTTACAAGGTGATAGGGACAAATTGAAATCCAATAGACTAGACTACTTTGGTCTTTAAATAGGTATTACAAAATTTTCTTATTTAATGGAGCTATAATGAATTAAAGCTCTAACTAAAAGTGTATTATTGTGCCTGTATTTTGTGTATAAAATGTGCTATTTAAAGTTGTGCCTACAGGGTATATTTTAGGCAATAACTTATTCAATGTAATGAAATAAAAATGAAAGTGATTCTCCAACCTGAGAGGAATCTACCTATATATTATTCAGCACAAGTTTTTTCATTAAAGACTTCAAGTGATGTGTACTAAATTCATGTGTGAACTCTAGTACTTATTGTATATGTCACTTTGAATATATGGTTTATACTTCTCCACTTTGTAGATCATCTAAAATAGCTTCCTCTGTGTCAGTAATTATAAACAGCTTAGTTTAATTTGAAGAGTGAGGTTTCTGTTAAAAGTGCAGTGAAATGAATTTTAATTCCCCATTATAGTCGTATTGGTTACCCTTGCCAGCCTAGTACAAAATGTAAAAAGCTATAACAGAAACCTCACTCTTGTTTTTAAACATTACTGTGCACAGTTAATGAAATATGTTCAAATTCGCTTTATGACATTCAAAGTTGTGGTTTATCGTTGCTTTCTCATGAAGGAACTTGAGAGAAACCAGGCTGCCCAATCTTTCAAAATAACTTCCACAAGATGTGGGAATTTAGTCCCAGTAGATGGTTAACATTTCAAGAATATGCCTATGTAGTGAGCAGTGAGAAAGTCTTTTTACTACAGAGCAGCAAGAAGTACTAGCATGTGGAAATACACAGCATTTACACTGTCTGGGACTGAGACATTGAATTGGGTAAGCTGTGGAAATGAGAAGCAGTTTGCACATATGTTCATTGTAACTCTGGCCCCTCAATGCCCACTGCACTTCTCCTCCATTGTCACTGGTTCTCAAAATGGTGATCTTTATGACATCTTATGTCCTAATTCAAAAAGAGACTTTTTCCATTACCCTATGGTTGGAGACTACTTTCTAAGTTCTTTAGTATTGTGTAAGGGAACATGCATGGAACTGAGAAACTAAAGAGCCAGTGGAAGCATGGGTTAATTGATTGTGCATCACTTAGCAAACCGGTACTCTCTGAAAACTGCAAAATGTCTTAGCAATATCTGCTCCATCCTGTCACATGCTGCAACATGGTGAACTTTGAGGAACTTATACTAAATGAAATAAGGCAAATATTCCAAGTACTTAAAGCAGTTAAGTCCATAGAAAAAGAAAGCAGAACCGGTGGTTTCCAAGGACTGAGAGGCAGGGGAAGTGGGGATTAATGTTTAATGGATATAGAGTTTAAGTTCTGCAAGACGAAAAAGTCCTGGAGTTTTGCTACATAGCAATATGAGTACGCTTAACACTACTGAACTCTACACACAAAAATGGTTAAGATAGTAAGCTTTATATGTTTTTACTACAATTAAAAATAAAAGAAAAATGTTATAAAAATGGAATATCCGCTCCCTGGGGTCTCCAAACCACAAGTGATTGTTCTTTCCTTTAAACCGCTTGAGTTCTCAAGTTAGGGTTCAAGATTCCCTGAGGTGTTTACAGATAGAATTAAGGAGTTGCTTAAAACCTGAATAGAAAACTATTTTCACTAACCTCTAACTGAAGGCAGCATTCACTTGTCACAAATCACAATGGCAATAGACGCAATGTGACTGTAACCAACAGAAATCACAAATATTTTCATGTCATATATATCCTGTATATATCTCATAATACTTTATGAGTTTATGTTCACTCCTACCTCAAAATTACTATAGTTATCAAAGCTACTACTAAATCGTGCTATGTAATGTGTTAAAGCAGATGCTTATATAAACATTTTAAAACTTTTTTCACTATATAGTTATGTAATTGGTTTCCTTTGCAATTCTATACTTATCTTCATCATTTATCCTAATTGATTCTATAAATATAAATAAATTCTAATAAAGTCCATAGTTGAAGAAGAGGTGAATAAAAATGAAAATAGGACATCAGAAGATGAAAGATCGGCAGGAATCACCAGAGACAAAATGTAGACTTAATTTATATCTATCCATGCATAGAAAATTGAACTTTTAAAAAGAGAATATATTTCTCATTTCTGATGACTGAGGGGGCTAAGGGTGCAGTTGGTCATAGAATAGCAGCTAATTTACAAATCACATTGGGATAGTGAGTCAGCCCAAGCACTCAACCAGTGCCCCATACTCACTTATTGATTAGGATTCAATGAATGATCTCCGATAACTCAACTATTTGGTTTTTCACCAAATAAGAGAACTTAAGGATTTTGATTTGGGTCTCTGCTTGTCCATGGCAAGCATAGAATTTTATACACAAGAGTGTGTCTCATGGAAACAGAATTATGTAAACAGAACTTAAAGAAGCTGATTACCTCTTGTGGAGCCTACCCTTGCCAGAAGGGGATTCAGAAATCACCAAAATCACCTCTTGTTTCCATCAAATATTTTTAGTAGGCTAATAATGAAAATCTCTTCTCTCATAGCTCCGTTTATCAAGCAAATAGCTAAAACCTCTCCCAGTGTGCTTTTTGTATCTTGAATTATAACAAAGAGAACATGACAATAAAATAACAATGATATTCCTAAACAAAATAATAACTTCTTCATAGCACCCTTAAAACATTAAAGAAGGTAATATAAGTTATAGGACTCAAAAGACTAAAATAATGACAGTGAATTTTTAATCCTTTTTTTATTCAGCTCTGTATATTCAGTACGGTGGTTTTCAATACACCAATACAAATGAACTTTGTGGTTTTGACCATTAAAATTTCCTAGTTCTGAGTGACAACAAAGTATTGTATTAATATTTATTTATAAGTCATATTTAATCTGAAAGCCGAAATTATATGGTGGTTTATTTCTAGAGTTCTAATTTCCAAAATAAAATAATGTTCATTTTCTTCTTATATTTTATCAAAGAAATATTTAATAATAAATGTGTTCCTGATGAATTCATGGCAAATAGATGGGGAAACAATGGAAATAGTGAGAGACTTTATTTTTTTGGATTCCAAAATCACTGCAGAAGGTGACTGCAGCCATGAAATTAAAACACACTTGCTTCTTGGAAGAAAAGTTTTTTGAGAATTACCTTGCTAGCATGTGAGATGAGTGCAATTGTGTGGTAGTTGGAGCATTCTTTGGCATTGCTTTTCTTTGGGATTGGAACAAAAACTGACCTTTTCGAGTCCTGTGGCCACTTGCTGAGTTTTCCAAATTTGATGGCATATTGAGTGAAGCACTTTCACAGCATTATCTTTTAGAATTTGAAATAACTCAACTGGAATTTCATCACCTCCATTAGCTTTGTTTGCAGTGATGCTTCCTAAGGCCCACTTGACATCACATTCCAGGATGTCTGGCTCTAGGTGAGTGATCATACCTTCATGATTATCTGGAGCGTGAAGATATTTTTTGTACAGTTCTTCTGTGTATTCTTGCCACCTCTTCTTAATATCTTCTGCCTCTGTTAGGTCCATACCATTTCTGTCCTTTATTGAGCCCATCTTTGCATGAAACGTTCCCTTGGCATCTCTAATATTCTTGAAAGGATCTCTAGTCTTTCCCATTTAATTGTTTTCCTCTATTTCTTTGCACTGATCACCAAGGAAGGCTTTCTTATCTCTCCTTGCTATTCTTAGGAACTGTGCATTCAAATGGGTATATCTTTCCTTTTCTCCTTTGCATTTCAATTCTCTTCTTTTCATAGTGATTTTCACTCATCTCACATACTAGCAGTGTAATGCTCAAAATTCACCAAGCCAGGCTTCAACAGTATATGCACCGTGAACTTCCAGATGTTCAAGATGGATTTAAAAAGGCAGAGGAACCAGAGATCAAACTGCAAACATCCACTGAATCCTCATAAAAGCAAGAGAGTTCCAGAAAAACATCTATCTCTGCTTTATTGACTATGCCAAAGCTTTTGACTATGTGTATCATAACAAACTGTGGAAAATTCTGAAAGAGATGGGAATACCAGACCACCTGACCTGCCTCCTGAGAAATCTGTGTGCAGGTGAAGAAGCAAGAGTTAGAACTGGACGTGGAACAACAGACTGGTTCTAAATCGGGAAAGGAGTACATCAAGGCTTTATATTGTCACCTTGCTTATTTAACTTACGTGCAGAATAGTCATGAGAAATTCTAAACTGTATGAAGTACAACCTAGAATCAAGATTGCTGGGAGAAATATCCATAACCTCAGATATGCAGATGACACCACACTTATGACAGAAATCTCAGAAGAACTAAAGAGTCTCTTGATGAAAGTGAAAGAGGAGAGTGAAAAAAGTGACTTAAAACTCAACATTCAGAAAACTAAGATCATGGCATTCAGTCCCATCACTTCCTGGCAAATAGATGGGGAAACAGTGGAAACAGTGACAGATTTTATTTTGGGGGGGCTCCAAAATCACTGCAGACGGTGAATGCAGCCATGAAATTAAAAGACACTTGCACTGTGGATGAAAAGCTATGACCAACCTAGACATCATATTAAAAAGCAAAGACATTACTTTGCCAACAGAGGTGCATCTAGTCAAAGCTATAGTTTTTCCAGTAGCCATGTATGGATGTGAGAGTTGGTCTATAAGGAAAGCTGAGCGCCCAAGAAATGAGCGCTTTTGAACTGTGATGTTGGAGAAGTCTCTTGAGAGTCCCCTGGACTGCAAGGAGATCCAACCAGTCCATCCAAAAGCAAATCAGTCTTGAATATTCATTGGAAGGACTGATGCTGAAGCTGAACTCCAATACTTTGGCCACCTGATTGGAAGAACTGATTCACTGGAAAAGTCCTTAATGCTGGGAAAGATTGAAGGTGGAAGGAGAAGGAGACAGTAGAGGATGAGATGGTTGGATAGCATCACCAACTCGATGGACCTGAGTTTGAGCACAATCCTGGAGTTGGTGATGGACAGGGAGGCCTGGCGTGCTGCAGTCCATGGGGTCGCAGAGAGTCAGACACAACTGAGTGACTGAACTTAACTGAACTGTCTGAGAGGAGTTTATCCACAAATAACAAACTGAACTCTATAAAATCATTGTTGGTCCATATACAGAGTGATGCTTACAGAATGCTTTGTAGACACTAACTTTATAAATTATATAATAAAACTAGGAGTTTTTTATTCTTAAATTCTATAAAAGAACAAATTAATACATCTATTTATTAAAATGCTTGTTCAAGTTCAAAACTCCGAAAACTAGGAGAAAGTACTTAAACCCAGGCTGTCTCACACAAAAGTTCATGCAGTTAGCCACTCTCCATGCTCTCTCTATAGTTCATGAGTTAGGTTTAGTCAAATAGATTTTTTAATTGACTGTTTTAATGTATGGAGAAAGAAGGAACTAACTTTAATGATATCTATCTAATGCTATCCGAAGGAATAGAAGATAAACAAACAGTGGGTCATTAGGTTTCTTTTTATTTTATGATGAAAGAAACTGTTTAAACAAGTATAAGGATTAAGCAGGAAGAATATTGATTTTACTATTTTCAGGCAAATCTAAAATACTAAACCCCTTGTATGTATATAAAACTGTGCTAGATATACATGACCCAAGTTCAAGTTAGTTTCTATATCATTGTGGCAAGAAAAATACATATAAAAAAAGCAATAGTACAAAATAAGATTCTATCATGTACAAAAGACAGAATTAACTATAAATGTTCTACAAATTTAGAGGAAGATAATATTACAAAATAATAATAGAACAGAAATAAATTAGCTATTAATTGAACCCTGAATAATGTGTGAGTTTGAAATTAATAAAGAGGACTGAAGAAAAAGAATTTTGATTAAGAAGTATATGAAAGTATATGAAAAGCATATGAAAAGCAAGGCCCTAAGACAGATACTGAAAGTGAAAGTGAAGTCACTCAGTCGTGTCCGATTCTTTGCGGCCCCACAGACTGTAGCCTACCAGGCTCCTCGGTCCATGGGATTTTCCAGGCAAGAATACTGGAGGGGGTTGCCATTTCCTTCTCCAGGGGATCTTCCCGACCAAGGGATTGAACCCGGGTCTCCCGCATTGTAGGCAGATGCTTTACCATCTGAGCTACCAGGAAAGCCCCTAAGACAGACGCTGACTTTGGACGTATTGGTATGGTATATAGAGAGAAACTGGAGAGAAGTGAAGAATAAGATTCTCACAATCCCTGGAACATAATAAAAGCTCAATAAACATTTATCAAATTAAAACACAGAATATTTCCAATAAGAATTTAGAAGCAGGCTCAACAAGTTAATCACATTATAGTATCCATAGGAAGCTGTGGTAGGCAGTAAGTTTGAAATTATACATAGTTCCAAGCTGGAGGAAAATGAGACCTGAGAACATATATGTCATGAGAAGTCATAGTAAAGCTGAAAAGAAGGCCAGCCCAAAATCTTTAGCCTGTTAGCAATGAGGAACTGCCCATGTTTTAGATCAGAGAAATGGCATTATAAATAATATTTTAGGAAGGTAGAACTTGCAGTTAAGTTTTAGGTCACGAACTCATTTGAAATTGTGTTTTCCTTGAAGGTTCAGAAACATTTTTCCTCAAAATAATTGTATGCATTTATGCAATATTTCCTGCTATATTATAAGAGTTCATGGACACTTAGAATTCAAGTTAATAATAAATTTATAGATAGGGTATATGTAGTGTGAACTAGAGATAAGATATGAGGTATGAAGCAATGCAGCAATGCAGGTATGAATTAATAAGTGATCTATTAAGATAGTGAAGGTAAAAATGTAAACCAATGAATGAATCTCAGATTCAAGAAGGAAGAATCCACAGGAATATGTTTTTTTAGTATTATTTATTAAATATATTAAAATTTTAAAGCTAATTCATGTTATGGTTTAGCTAAAGTGTTATCTTTTGAGTAAGCTCATGTTCATTAACAGGTAGAGTTTTAGGAATAAAAACAAATCTCAGTATTTTTTTTCAATATAAGAAAGTTGGAGCTCATATAAATTTAATTATTTCAATTTCAATACTCCTAACACAAAAACTCATGACTTTTCCATTTAAGTTCCTAAAATGAGGACTCATCTATATTTTTAAATCAATTAGGTCACATAAGAGTAAGAAAATTCATGATAGAGATATGCCATGGAAAGGGAAGAAATTGAATCTACATCATGACTTTAAAGCCGTGCAACTTTACCTCATGATTTTTGTAGGCTACTAATCTAAGTATGGAGTGGCTGAATTCTCTGCTCAAATGTCTGTTGATTTAAAAAGTTGGACACTTCCTTGGGTGAAATATGAAACTGAACCCCATCTATGGAGGGCAAGAAGAGACCTAAGAAAGGGGCAGACCAGTCCCAATTAGTAGGTAGCACTGGAATTTACATCTGAGGGAATTTACATCTGAGGCTTGTTTCCTATGGCTCCAAGATATGTAGATCTCCCCCCACCTACTAGAATTTTAAAAAGTTTATATAGAACCTTAACTGAGTTCAGTCATGTATTCAGTCTAGATGATCTTAACAATACATGGTTCTCTCAAGGCTACATCCTCAAACACAGTTCTTTCTTTGGGATGGTGGACAGGGTAGGGGAAGAGGTGAGAATATGTTGATTGCCCTCCTTTGGTGCAACTGGCAGTTTTGGGGTCTACTGGCAATCACATCCTTTTGATAACTTCAGTGTTTGAAATCAAGGACAAGGCTATAGGTATCATCTGGGGTTTTTGGTCCTCTTCCACGCTTAATGGGCATTTGCAGAATTAACTTTCTTGTGGTTGTAGGACTTGAATTTCCATTTTTCTGCTAGCTCTAAGCTAGGGGATCACTCTCAGCATCAAGAAACGATCTTTAATTCCTTACCATGTGATCCCGTAGGCAGTTCACAACATGAATGTTTTCTCTCATGTCAGCCAGAGTCCAATTTTTGAGATCCACTACTGTGCCTAGCCTTCCTGGATGGCTCAGCAGGTAAAGAGCTTCCTGCAAAGCAGGAGACACGGGAAATGTGGTTTTGATCTCTGGGTAAGTCAGATCCTCTGGAGAAGGGAAATGGCAAACCACTCCAGTATTCTTGCCTGAAAAAAGCCCCATTGACAGACAAGCCTGGTAGGCTACAGCCCATGGAGTTGCAAAGAGTTGGACATGACTTAGTGACTAAGCACATATTTCACTAACACACCTATCACTGTGCCTGGCTAAAGAAAACTGCCTTTAAGGAGCTCCATCTAATTAGGTCAGGCCACTCAGGCCAACTCAGCTAATTTCCCTGTCTTAAAAGGTCAGCTGTTTTAGAACATTAATTTTCTACAAAATTCCTTCAAGTTACACCTAGATTAACACTTGATTGAATAAATAGGAGACAGTTTGTACCCAGCATGAATCTTGAGGGACCATCTTAAAATTCTGTCTTATATATTCACTAAACTATGAATAGGTCAATAAAGTAAATAAAGAGGTGAAATAATTTCTCAAATTTTCATCTTTTAAAAAATCAACTAATCTACTAATGCTTATCTGATTTTAATACATTCGTTTTTTATTTTTATCTCTCTCCAACTTTAATAATGAGCCTTTTGAAGAGAGGAATTATGTATTATTTGTTAAGTGTCCCCAATAAGTAGCACAATTCCTGGTAAATAAAAGATACTCTACATGAATTAATAGGAATTATACTTAATAATTTCAAAATATTTAAAACATGCAACTCATTATGGGAAACCGTCTTCGAAGAGATAGTTTTGTGAAAAGAATGAAAGTTAAAAGTGAAGTAATTTATATACAGCATTCAATGATATTTTACATAGGAAGAAAACCAGACCCTTTGATCTTTTTATAGTCGATTGTCGTTTAGTCACTAAATAATGTCTGACTCAAGCTCCTCTGTTCGTGGGATTTCCCAGGCAAGAATGTTGGAGTGGGTTGCCATTTCCTTCTCCAGGGAAGAAAGTCAGTTAGAAAGTGGCATTTCATGCTTTAATTTTAGAATAGATCTTTCTAAGGAAGCATTTGGATATGTTTTTTAAAATGTCAATAGTACAAGAGAAAATGTCATATCTGTTTTTAATCTTTCTCCTCAATTCATTCCTGACATAGCAAAGACCCACAAAAGCTACCAAGAGATAAAGGAAGATGTGGCTTTAAGTCATCTCCATTCTTTGCCCTGACATGGGTCGGTCACTGCTACAGTTTCACGGAACACATGTAAAAGTGTTAATATGTCAAGAGGTCAGTCACCATTTGCCCCTAATTTTTATGTTTCTTATACTAAGAAAAGTGAGTAAGTGGGAAATGAAAGGACATATAAACTAAAACATTAATTTCTTTATTCAAACAATCCACTACTATTTCCAAGTTACAAAGAGAACCAGATCATAATTTCTAAATAGTTGTCTGAGCAATGCTGAAACCAAAAAAATTAAGTGGCTTTTTTTCTTGCCTTCACATTTCTTCTAATTTGATTTTTTAAAAAAAATTGAGTACAGATTTTCAAAAGTCTTAATAAAAACTATATTGTACATGTATTTTTTTCTTCTTCATGCACATAACATGTATTTTTACCCCATAAATGAAAATCAGAATACAACTGAGGATATATTCCAACTGCTGATACAAAATTTTACCCCCATTTACAATCTTCAGTCTTAATTCCATTTTGGGCTAACCGATAGTTATATTTCTTTTCCCTCCTTCCTTTTTTTCTTAGATATGTATTTCTTTTCTAAATTTGCAGAAATTATGGAAGTTTTGCTCAGATAACTGAAAATAAGTAAATCTAAGTTTTTACTTTGAATTTGAAACAAATTCTACAACTCTTCAAGAAAACTGAATTTCTGAGTAGGATTTAACATGCAATTACCAGGGAACAATACTAAATAAACTTTAAAAAGTTTTGTTCCAAATGTTTGATGATAGAAGTAAAAATGCTGCTTAATTTTATATGTTTATTTTTTTAACACTTTTATTCTGTAGGCTGCAGTAGACTATTTTCTTTGTGTTTTGGGTAAAGGTAAAATAATTTTAGGATAGAATAAAGGTAAAGGTACAATAATTTTAGAAGTCAAAACATTTTAAAAAAGGAAATAGGATTGAGTTTCCCCAGAGATTAATATGACTTTTATTTTAAAGTGGAGAAACATCACGGCTTCCTTTGGGCATAAATATAAGGTCATATGAACAAGTCCATTTAAGAAATAAGTTGATTTGAAAATAGACACCTTTCTATGCATCATATATGTGAATATATGTTATAACTACAAGCAGAAAGCAAAGGAACAAATAAGAGCTTGAAAGAGGAAATAAAAAATAATAATGCCTAAAATGAGAATAAAATATAGTGCTGTTTAATATAAAATTTGATTGTTATAAGTTGCAATAAATGATTCTGTACTATCCCTTAGCATGTTGAACTTGCTCTATCAATGTATTTATTATGCAGTTAATATTCCCTGGTTTGAATAGCCAGCTTCCTCTCCACCTAGATATTGTAAAGAATCTTCCAGCTCCTGAATTTTATCCATTATCCTGGAGAAGATTAGTGTAGTGATCCATTCAAAAAAATAAAAACAACAATTTTGTTCTTTTTTAAAAAAAATGAATACAGTAGATTCATAATGTGTTAGTTTTAGGTGTAGAACAAAGTGATTAGTCATATACATATATATATATATATCAGTCATATATATATACACACACACACACAGAGACACACACACACACACACACACACACACACACACACACACACACACATATATATATACTTTTCACTCTTTTCCATTATAGGTTATTACAAGATATTGAATATAGTTGGTCTTTGTGGTTTATCCATTTTATGTATATTAATATGTATCTGTTAACCCCAAACTCCTAATTTATCCTTCCCCTGTCCTTTCTGTTTTCTTAATGACAAATTTGTTTTCTATTTTTTACAGGTTTTCTCTTTCTATGGTTTGTAAATTAGTTCATCTGTATCATTTTTTAAGGTTATGCAAATGAATGACATCTTGTTACACTTGTCTTTCTCTGCCTGACTTACTTAGCTTAGTATGATAATATCTAGGTCCATCCATATGTCTGCAAATGCTATATTTTCATTCCTTTTTGAAAATGGCTGGGTAACATTTCGTTGTATTACTACCTTATATAGCTATACCACATCTTTTTTCACTCATTTGTCTGTGGAAGCTTAGGTTGCTTCTTTCTCTTGGTTATTAAAAACAGTGTTTCTATGAACATTGGGATGAATGTATATTTTCCAATTAGAGTTTTCTTGTCTAGATATATGCCCAGGAGTGAGATTGCTGGGTCATATGGTAAATCTCAAAGGGGAACCTTCATAGGGCTATTGGTTAGAATACAAATGCATGCACTATAGAGAATAATATAGAATAATAGAATAACAATAGAATAATATAGAATAAAGAGGTTCCTTTAGAAAAAAGCTTGTTCTTCACTTTCATTAACTTTGTTATACTCAAAACAGACAGGTGTCTTCTAACTTCAGCTATACGCAAAAGTTTAATTCAGTCACTCATTCATGTCCAACTCTGTGCGACCCCATGGACTGCAGTACACCAGGCTTCCCTGTCCATCACCAACTCCCGGAGCTTGTTCAAACTCATGTCCATCAAGCTGGGGATGCCATCCAACCATCTCACCCTCTCGTCCCCTTCTCCTTTGGCCTTCAATCTTTCCCAGCATCAGGATCTTTGTCAAGGAGTCGGTTGTTCACATCAGGTGGCCAAAGAGTTGGAACTTCAGCTTCAGCATCAGTCCTTACAATGAATATTCAGGACTGATTTTCCTTAGAATTGGCTGGTTTGATCTCCCTGTAGTGCAAGTGACTCTAAAGAGTCTTCTCCAACACCACAGTACAAAAGCATCAATTCTTCAGCACTCAGCTTTCTTTGTGGTCCCACTGTCACATCCATACATAACTATTGGAGAAACCATAGCTTTCACTAGATGACCTTTGCTGGCAAAGTAACAGCTTTTCAATATGCTATCTAGATTGATCATAGCTTTTCTTCCAAGGAGCAAGTATCTTTTAATCTCATGGCTGCAGTTACCATCTGCAGTATTTTTGGAGCCCAAGAAAATAAAGCCTGTCATTGTTTCCATTGTTTCCCCATGTATTTGCCATGAAGTGATGGGACCTCCTGAGAAATCTTATGCAGGTCAAGAAGCAGAAATGAATGTTAAATCAGAAATGGGTTGAGTTCCTCCATAGGTCAACTCAATTGGTGAAGAATTCTCCTGAGTGCAGGAGACCCTGGTTTGATTTCTGGGTCAGGAAGATTCACTGGAGAAGGTATAGGCTACCCACTCTAGTTTTCTTGGGTCTCCGTTGTGGCTCAACTGGTATCTGTGAATCTGCCTGTAATGCGGGAGACCTGGGTTTGATCCCTGGGTTGGGAAGATCCCCTGGAGGAGGGAAAGCCTAGCAACTCCGGTATTCTGGCCTAGAGAATTCCATGGACTGTTATAGTCCATGAGGTCTCAAAGAGTCGGACATGACTGAGCGACTTTCCCTCCACAGATCAAACCGGGTATGCCAGATGTTTCCAACTATACAATAACTTTTAGCCAAAAATTTATGGCTTGTAAATTATATGGTACACAGAGTGAACCAAGAGATAAAACAAGATCCTACACAAGTGAGCTCATTTTTATACCCAAATGCTTAATCCAAGTAAGATGTTGTAGTTATGGGCTTACCTAAAATGATGCAAGCATACCATTAAACTGGCAAAATTTTATAGTTTTATAATATTCTTGTGTGTGTGTGTTGTGCATGTGAAAAGTCTCTTCAGTCATGTCTGAATCTTTATGACCCTATTGGCTATAGCCATTTAGGCTCATTTGTCCATGCATGGGATTCTCCAGGCAAGAATAGTGGAGTGGGTTGCTATGTACTCCTCCAGGGGAATCTTCCCAATCCAGGGATAGAACTCATGTATCATGTTGCGTGCATTGCTAGGCAGGTTGTTTGCCATTAATGTCACCTGGGAAGCTCATAATATTCTTAATATATCTATATTTTCCTCACTGATTTTTTTTGATGACAGAAGAAACCATTCTACAAAATATAACAAAGCTTGCATAATTAAGCTCTTAAAATATATATTTTTAAAATTACAACATTTCAAAAAGCTGTAGAGCTGGTGATCTATTCTTGATACATTTATTTTCTTTTTGCATACATTCTGAGAAATATTGCTGAATTTTGTAACATCAAGATCATTTTTTTGTGGTTACTCCTTAAAAAACATCTTTCATGTCTAATATCTCTCCTTTATCATTCCACTTCCACTCCTTAATAATGGGCAATCTTTAGTTTATTGTTTTCCTCCATCCTCCAAAATCTTTCCTCTGGCATCAGGGATTTGATAGTTCCCAGAGAGAGAAGGAAGCTTGATAATTCATATATAACTTTATAAGTGCTATGAGAAATGGAGGCAAACATAAACTCAGTTCAGTCGCTCAGTTGTGCCCTCTTTGCAACCCCATGAACCGCAGCATGCCAGGCCTCCCCATCCATCACCAACTCCCGGAGTCCACCCAAACCCATGTCCATTGAGTCAGTGATGCCATCCAACCATCTCATCCTCTGTTGTCCCCTTCTCTTCCTGCCCTCAATCTTTCCCAGCATCAGGGTCTTTTCCAATGAGTCAGCTCTTCACTTAGAAAGTAAAATAAATATACTGTGGAGGAAACTTTAACTCTTATTAACCTAACTTTGTGATTTTAAGTTAAAATGGTTCTTGATTCAACATTAGTCATGCAATTATATCTACATTCTTTAGCATGACACCAACACATCCACACTCTTTCGTCAACCAAGCAGGTCAGTGTCATATCCTATTGATGCCCTTAACTGCCCTGTTTTTATATGCCAATTACATTACTATGGCTATTCTTATATTATTCTCCTGTACCTTTGCACATGTCATATCCAAGTCTGTATATATCATGACTTAACCTTTCACCCATCAGTTGGGGCCAGTGGATCACTTGTTAATATGCAGCTCAAATCATTGTTCTATGATACTTCCATCTTCCATGGCAAAACTTAGATCTAATAGTTTCAGTTTTTCTTATGATATGTGAATATAAATAAAACATACATTTCTTATATATATCTCATTTATTTGGTATACATACATGCATATATATACATAATATTATATGTATATATATATATTTTTTAATGAACTTTCAGTACAGTTCAGTTGCTCAGTCATGTCCGACTCTTTGTGATCCCATGAACTGCAGCACGCCAGGCCTCCCTGTCCATCACCAACTCCCAGAGTCCACCCATGTCCATTGAGTCGGTGATGCCATTCAACTATCTCATCCTCTGTTGTCCCATTCTCCTCCTGCCCTCAATCTTTCCCAGCATCTGGGTCTTTTCAAATGAGTCAGCTCTTTGCATCAGGTGGCCAAAGTTTTGAAGTTTCAGCTTCAACATCAGTTCTTCCAGTGAACACCCAGGACTGATCTCCTTTAGGATGGAATGGTTGGATCTCCTTGCAGGTCAAGGGACTCTCAAGAGTCTTCTCCAACACCACAGTTCAAAAGTATCGATTCTTCAGCACTCAGCTTTCTTTATAGTCCAACTCTCACATCCATACATGACCACTGGAAAAACCATAGCCTTGACTAGACGGACCCTTGTTGACAAAGTAATGTCTCTGCTTTTTAATATGCTGTGCAGGTTGGTCATAACTTTCCTTCCAAGGAGTAAGCATCTTTTAATTTCATGGCTTCAATCACCATCTGCAGTGATTTTGGAGCCCAGAAAAATAAAGTCAGCCGCTGTTTCCACTGTTTCCCCATCTATTTGCCTTGAAGAGATGGGACCAGATACCATGATCTTAGTTTTCTGAATGTTGAGCTTTAGGCCCACTTTTACACTCTCCTCTTTCACTCTCATCAAGAGGCTCTTTAGTTCTTCTTCACTTTCTGCCATAAGGGTGGTGTCATCTGCATATGTGAGGTTATTGATATTTCTCCTGACAATCTTGATTCCAGCTTGTGCTTCTTCCAGCCCAGCATTTCTCATGATGTACTCTGCATGTTAGTTAAATAAGCAGGATGACAATATACAGCCTTGACATGCTCCTTTTCCTATTTGGAACCAGTCTGTTGTTCCATGTCCAGTTGTAACTGTTGCTTCCTGACCTACATACAAGTGTCTCAAGAGGCAGGTCAGGTGGTCTGGTATTCCCATCTCTTTCAAAATTTTCAAGTTTATTGTCATCTACACAGTCAAAGTCTTTGGCATAGTCAATAAAGCATAAGTAGATGTTTTTCTGGAACACTCTTGTGTTTTAGATGATCCAGCAGATGTTGGCAATTTGATCTCTGGTTCCTCTGCCTTTTCCAAAACCAGCTTGAACATCTGGAAGTTCACAGTTCACATATTATTGAAGCCTGTCTTGGAGAATTTTAAGCGTCACTTTACTAACATGTGAGATGAGTGATTGAGCGGTCGTTCGAGCATTCTTTGGCATTGGCTTTCTTTGGTATTATAATGAAAACTGACCTTTTCCAGTCCTGTTGCTACTGCTGAGTTTTCCAAATTTACTGGTATATTGAGTGCAGCACTTTCACAGCATCATCTTTCAGGATTTGAAATAGCTCAGCTGGAATTCCATTACCTCCACTAGCTTTGTTCATAGTGATGCTTCCTAAGGCCCACTTGACTTCATAATATACTTTACCACATTATATTATGCTTATTTTGTTATTAGATACATTGAACTTAAACCCTGCCATTCAGCTACTATATAGCTTTATAAAGAATACATGTTCTACTAATGTTTCATTTATGTATCTTTTAATTATGAGGAATGCTTGCTATTGTAAAATACATATATTTTTGAAATCGTAAAAGTAAAAGTAAGTGGTGGATTGTACAAGTGTTTTAAAAAATCTAAAAATAATCCACCTATGACAATTTAGTCTCCCACTTGTCTTTTCAAACTTCTCACTGTTGTAAATGCTTCCAGTGGATTAATCTCTGAGAGAATGTTCATCTTCTCTAGTTATTCTTGGGTAATAGAAAGTCAAACAGTTGAAGCGGTATAACATGATCTCAATTTGGCTTCAATTCAGACCTTGGAGCATCCATTTCAATATATCACTGATACTTCTATTTTCATTCCCCGGTACACTTTCTCGTCTTCTCTCCCATATAGAGCCTGCTCCTCACATCTGCATCTTTGCACTTGCTTTACCTCTTCTCTCATTTACCAGCTCCATATTTCTGACTTAGTAGAATCAAGGGAATGATAAAGCCCTTCCTTGAGTGGTAGGGTTCTGATTCCCATGTTCCACTGTCTTGACTTGGCTGTGCTGAAAGTAGATTATTCATTCCCATGGATATTTTGTTGGATTCTTTAGAGGCTCCCCAGCTGGAGTCACACAGTTGTAAATTTCCAGAGACTGCTGCTAGTTTTGGGCAGTTAACATCAAACAAAATCTCTCTGCTGAGCTTTGAAAAAGTGACCCCAGCCTGATAATTGCTCTGAATACTGGGACTACTTGTTTAGAATTTCATACTAAGTGCGTCATGGTCCCATGGTGGCAACTTCCAATTACACATTAAATTTTATATAGTAAATGAAATGGAAGTTGATTCTCACTCCCAAATGCCCTACACAGGGAATAAAAACAGTCAGTATATTGTGCATATTTTCCAAGCAGTTTTAGGTATATAGAAACATATTTGTGCATGTTCATATGAGCAGACATGCAAACACATAAATTAGTGTGTCCAAATGCATGTGCATACGTGTTTATATGTATATATACATATACACATAATCTATACCTATGGCTACTATATTTGCTTGTGTACCATATATGTATATTGCAGTGCATGTATAAATATGCATAAAGCTTTTGGGTTGGCTCAAAACTTCATTTGGGATTTTTTTGTCTGATGTTACAGAAAATCTTGAACAAACTTTTGGGTCAACACAATATATACCAGATTTAGTAACTAGCTTCAATCATGTAGAATCAGTATACCTATCTCTAAGTCTACATATTAATTTACTTGGAATGGTGCAATGTCTGTTATAATCTTTACTTTTGTTATTTTATTTTTCCAACCATTAAATAGGAAACATATTTGAGAGAGAGCATCTGTTACTTGGGTAAGCCTTGAGTGACCTGCTTAACTAGCAAGCGCCAGAGTCCAGGTGGCTGTGTGTTAACAAGCAGTAATGAATGAATTTGGCCGTAACTGTCCTCTACCTGGAAAGGACACAGATATTAACACAATGTGAATTATTACAACTTATGAGTGGGCTCCACGGGTCAGAGAGGGTGCTAGCAACCATATGCACCATTTTATATCTCTGTAAATTGCTTATTTCAGTATCATACAGATGTATCATCTTGTTAGAATAAGGATGTGGGAAATTTACTTATGAAGTAAAATTGTATAAAATCTCTCTCTCCCCCTAAACACACAAAAACACCCATAGGCATATATACATACACATGCACATATAATATATTTTTGATTTAAGAGATTTTCCTCATAACAAACTTTTGAGAAAATACACAAATAGATGAAATAAGACATCTAAAAATCCTCCTTTCCATTTTTGAGATACCTTTTGAAAATTTTTATGTTTTCTTCCTTGTTAATATATCAGTTACACCTCAGTGGAAAAAAATACATGCTATTCATTACTACCTAAAATGATAATAATTTTGATTTCTTAAAATTAAAGAGGTGCTCTTTAGCATTACCTCTGAGGTGCTCTTTTGGATTACTATGACATATGTAATGCGGAAATCTTTCTTGTCCGTTTTTGAACTCTGATTTCTTTTTCATTATTTTGAGAATGTATAGCTAATTAAAGAAATTTTATTTGCTATAATTTTGACATATTTTGTTACAGGAGAATTTGAAAAATAATTGCATAGGTCTTTGCCTTTCCTTGTTTTCTATTTTGTGAATATTCTAATCTGTCTTCTTTAACTTCATAGCTATAGATCTCCTATATTCGAATATATCCCAGGTTAGTTTTCTTCTCGGAATATATTGTCTTGTTTCTATTTATGTACTCTGTTTTTCTCTTTTATTGGTGTTTATGAGGTTGGCAATTTCCGGATCTACTATCATCCTTCCAAAGAAGAGAGCTTTTCTGGTCATTAGGGCCAATACCATCCTTTTTAACAAGACAAAATCTGCCCTGTATTTCATCAAGGTTTTTACCAATTAGCACACACAATTGCTTCTTCAGTCTATTGTTCATCTACTCATTTGTAAATTATGATTTTTTTATGGCCTCTCTTTTTGACTCTGCCATGCACTTGTTTACTTACTACTTGTAGCCTTACCCTGGCTTCTTGTCCTCCTCGATATCACGATGTGGGCAATCCATTCAATGTAAGAGCTTCTCAATTTCTTGATTGACCTTTCTGCACCAATCAAATTATACTAGCTTCACCTCGATTACTGGTTTCCAAAATACACACTGGAAATCTGGAATCTGTTGCAGTTTGACAGCACCAAAGTCACTAACGGAAGTACTTTGCATTGTTACCACAGGATCCTATTCCTACAGTTTGCTTCAGCTGTTCTCCAAATACTTCTTTTTTCTTTCTTTAACCCATTGACCTCTATAAATTAAAGATGGAATAAAGCCCCCACTTTACTTATTCTATGTATGTCTGAACTAATTCTATTCCTCCTGTCTGTTTTCCCATGATTAGAAAAACTCATGAGCTCTCCAGTCCAGCCATATGTTTTAGGACACCATTCTGTCCTGTTATTGTTTTTGGAAAGCTTACACTATCATTTTTTACTTCTCTCTCTTGATCTCTCTCCCTCCCCTGAGCAATCTCTCTCTTTTCTCTCCCTATATATTTTAAATATATCTTTATAATATTGTATAAAATTCACAATAATTATAATATTTGAAATACTGTGTTAGTTTCAGTTGTAGAGCAAAAAGACTGTTATACATTTATATATGTATTCTTCTCTGATTCTCTTCCATTATAGTTTATTATTAGATACGTATTTTTATTTTTGTCCTTTGTCAATTGGATACTTTCTACTGGTTTAATAAAATCTAAAATCTCTATATTGAATGATAAAATGAAAATAATTAAAATATATAGACACATTCCTCCTGTCTCTATCCTTAATTAGGCTATCCCTCATTTTCTCCCCATTTATCCCTTTAAATGTTTTTTTGATGTTCTTTCTTTGTGTTCCTTAACTCTCATAGTCCCTGTTTACTATCAAACACATTCTAATCAAGTTTATCTCTTCATCACTATCCCATGAGTAACTCTTGCAAAATTCTTCAATAACCTCCATGTTGCTAAACCAAAAGCCATTTTTCAGTCCACAAATTGCATGTCCTTTTAAAAGACACCAATCTTGTTCACAAGTTCCTACTTTTGTAAACCTTAATTTTAAGTTTTATGATGCTATACTCATAGACCTTCTCTGACCTTTTTGGCAAACATTTTCTTCTTTCTTTCAGTTTTTCTACTTAGTCATTTAAGTCTGGGCATTATCAATTCTGATTATCATATGCTATTCTATTCTCCTTCAATGTCTTTCCCTAGATTACCTCATCTATTTTGCACTTTTAATGATCTTATATATGCTGATTATATGTAAATTTATACTTCTAGCCTGGATATTTCCTCTGAGCTCTAGAACCATACTTTTAAAAACCCACTTGACATTTGCAACTGAATGTCTTACAGATAGATCAGAATATTATGTCCTGTAACAAACTAAAGATTTTTCCACATTAAAATATGATTTCCAGCCTGTTTCCCTTGTCAGTAGATGGTAACACCATTGATCCATTTATGCAAGCGAGTTATCTAAAATTCATAACAGGTAATTAGCTCTCTTTTGACCAACATCTAATCAACTACAACTTCTGGTGGATTTGTCATTTTGAATATATCTTATTCTTTCTATTTATCCACAGCTTCACTGCCAACATCCTCATGCAAGATATTGAAATGACTTTTGAAGAATCTAGCTTCCACTATAGTCCATCGCTCATTCACCCTTTTCCTTTCTATTCTTATCATGGAGTGATTATTTTCAAAACAAATCTCAGCATGTCTTTCTTGCATTTAAGTTAAATGACATTCTTTTGCTCATGGGCTAATATCATTTACATGCTCTTTAATATCTCTCATGATCTATCCTTATCTAGTTTTTCATAGTGGTCTTACATAATACCTTCTTCACTCTACCCCAAATTTGCTGCACTCAATTCACTGGCTTTCTTAAACACTTCATGAAAATTTTGCAAATGGTGTCTTTGCACATGTCATTAAAAAAAAACAAAAAACAAAAAACTTTACCTAATTCATTCCCGCTCTTAAGTTAGGTGTTTTCTAAATTCAATTGTTGCTTTCTTTGGGAAGCAGTCTGTTACACACACACACTTCATAGCACCATCTACTGATTAGAGGTTAAATTTAATATACATTTTTGGTCACTGTTCATCTTCCTGCATGTACTCCATGAAAGCAAGAGCCCCCTCTCCACTTTGGTTGACTCTTGTAGTCAGGTGCCCACCAATAAGAGATCTACGCATGTTGTGGACACTCAATAAATTATTTTGTGAAAAATCATCTCTTATTTCAGATAGGCCACATTTCTTTTGTGTTATTGGGGATGCCAAGCTGTTTTCCTTAAAATTAATTTCATTCTAACACCATACACAAAAATAAACTCAAAATGGATTAAAGATCTAAATGTAAGACCAGAAACTATAAAACTCCTAGAGGAGAACATAGGCAAAACACTCTCCAACATAATCACAGCAAGATCCTCTATGACCCACCTCCCAGAATATTGGAAATAAAAGCAAAAATAAGCAAATGGGACCTAATTAAACTTAAAGGCTTTTGCACAACAAAGGAAACTATAAGCAAGGTGAAAAGACAGCCTTCAGAATGGGAGAAAATTATAGCAGATGAGGAACAGACAAAGGATTAATCTCAAAAATACACAAGCAACTCCTGCAGCTCAATTCCAGAAAAATAAATGACCCAATCAAAAAATGGGCCAAAGAACTAAACAGACATTTCTCCAAAGAAGACATACAGATGGCTAACAAACACATGAAAATATGCTCAACATCACTCATTATCAGAGAAATGCAAATCAAAACCACAATGAGGTACCATTACACACCAGTCAGGATGGCTGCTATCCAAAAGTCTACAAGCAATAAATGCTGGAGAGGGTGTGAAGAAAAGGGAACCCTCTCACACTGTTGGTGGGAATGCAAACTAGTACAGCCACTATGGAGAACAGGGTGTATATTCCTTAAAAAACTGGAAATAGAACTGCCACATGACCCAGCAATCCCACTCCTGGGCATACACACCGAGGAAACCAGATCTGAAAGAGACACGTGCACCCCAATGTTCATCGCAGCACTGTTTATAATAGCCAGGACATGGAAGCAACCTAGATGCCTGTCAGCAGATGGATGGATAAGGAAGCTGTGGTACATATACACCATGGAATATTACTCAACCATTAAAAAGAATACATAGGAATCTGTTCTAATGAGATGGACGAAACTGGAGCCCATTATACAGAGTGAAGTAAGCCAGAAAGATAAACACCAATATAGAATACTAATGCATATATACGGAATTTAGAAGATGGTAACAATAACCCTATATGCAAGACAGAAAAAGAGACACAGATGTACAGAACAGATTTTTAGATTCTGTGGGAGAAGGCGAGGGTGGGATGTTCTGAGAGAATAGCATTGAATCAAGTATACTATCAAGGGTGAAACAGATCACCAGCCCAGGTTGGATGCATGAGACAAGTGCTCAGAGCTGGTGCACTGGGATGACCCAGAGAGATGGGATGGAGTGGGAAATGGGAGGAGGGATTGGGATGGAGAACACATGCAAATCCATGGCTGATTCATGTCAATGTATGCCAAAAACCACTACAATATTGTAAAGTAATTAGCCTCCAACTAATAAAAAGAAATGTAAAAACAATAAAGTTAGTTTCAGTGAATAATTTCTGACAACTCAGTAGAATGTGTTATTTTCCCCAGTGTCTGTGGGGTTTGTTTTTCCAACAGACCTAAAATTTTGGTGTTTTCTCTTTGTTCTTTCCAGAATTAGGAGAGATACATGTAAATACAGTATTTATCTGTAGTTTCATGAGTGTGTCCTGGATTCATCATTTGGGTTACTTTGGAATTTCTCATCCGTTCCACAGCCAGAAAGCTCTGCTGAAATGCGGAGCTCTTACACTAATTTCCAGGTTCAGAAGACATTCATCAAGTGCAATTTTGCCTGGCCACGTTCTATCTCATTTTTTCCCCCCTGAAGTTTGTTCAAGTAAAACATTCTGCATTTCCCAGAATCTATAAGGGCTCTTCCCAATATTGCTCCCCCAAGGGAAGTTAACTTTTGGAAATCTCCCACTCTGAAAAGAAGTGACACTCAAGTTTTCTTGCCAATTTTATTAGTTATTTCAATCTCTGAATGGATGAATTAAAATAAATTTAAAAAAGGAGACAGTTCTTCGCCTTACTCATAAAATAAAATAATAAAGACCAAATTTTTATTTTATTAATATAAAATGAATTCTCACAAATCAAGGAGCAAAAGGCAAATGAACTTAACAGAAAACTAAGCAAAGTGTCAGAAGAACAATTTTAAAAGAACAATTAGATTATTGCTAACCATATAGGAAGTTAATTAAAGATATGCAAGAGAAAGCAATATACATGGCACTATTTGCCTTTGTAGACTAACAATTTAAATTTTAAACTGCATGGGGTTACATACTTTCCCTCTTGACTTTACAGTCCAGTCCTTTTTATGTCTTTCCCATAGCAACTGTTAATCTTGAGAAAAAGAAACTATTATATCCACATTTTAGAAATTTAATATTTTGGAAAGGGATATACAAATTTACATTATCTGAAAAATGCACAATGCAAAGGTATTTTTGACCCACAATTGTCATATAAAATTTTTTTCCTTCAGTTCAGCTCAGTTCAGTTGCTCAGTCATGTCCGACTCTTTGCGGCCCCATGAATCTCACCTTACCAGGCCTCCCTGTTCATCACCAACTCCCGGAATCCACCCAAAGTCATGTCCATCGAGTTGGTGATGCCATCCAGCCATCTCATCCTCTGTCGTCCCCTTCTTCTCCTGCCCCCAATCCCATCAGGGTCTTTTCCAATGAGTCAGCTCTTCTCATGAGGTGGCCAAAGTATTGGAGTTTCAACTTTAGCATCAGTCCTTCCAATGAACACCGAGGACTGATCTCCTTTAGGATGGACCGGTTGGATCTGCTTTGCTTCAGGTCCATTCAATAAAATTTATCACCGTGGTTCAGTTAAGTCATTTTCGGATCTTTGCAACCCCATGGACTGTAGCACAGAAGGCTCCTCTCTCTTCCACTGTCTCCCTCAATTTGCTCAAGTTCATGTTCACTGAGTTGGTGACGCTCTCTAAACATCTCTGCCACCCCTACTCATTTTTCCTTTAATCTTTCGGTTTCCCACATCAGGGTCTTTTACAATGAAATGGCTCTTGGCATCATGTGGCCAAAATCTTGGAGCTTCAGCTTAAGCAGCAGTCCTTCCAGTGAATATTCAGGTTTGATTTGCTTTAGGATTGACTGAGTTGATATCCTTCCAGTCCTAAAGGACTCTCAAAAGTCTTCTCCAGTACCACAATTCAAAAGCATCAATTCTTTGGCACTTAACCTTCCTTGTGGTCCTACACTCACATCCATATATAACTACAGAAAACCATAGCTTTGACTATACAGACCTCTGTTGGCTAAGTGATGTCTCCGCTTTTTAATATGCTGTCTAGGTGTGTCATAGTTTTCCTTCCAATGAACAAGAATCTTTTATTTCACGGCTACAGTCATGGTCACAGTGATGTTGTAGCCCAGGAAAATGAAATCTGTCACTTTTTTCACTTTTCTGCTTCTATTTGTCATAACCTGGTGGGACTGGATGCCAATATCTTAGTTTTTGTTGTTGTTGTTATTGTGTTTTTGCTTGCTTGGTTGTTTTTAATGTGGAGTTTCAAGCCAGCTTTCTCACTTTCTTATTTTATCCTCATCGAGAGATTCTCTAGTTCCTTTCCACTTTCTGCCAATAGAGTGGTGTCATCTGTATTTCTGAGACTGTTGATATTTCTCCTGTCAGTCTTGATTTCAGCTTATGATTCATCCAGCCTGGCATTTTGGATGATGTACACTGCATATAAGATAAATAAACAGGGTGACAATATACAGCCTTGTTGTACTCCTTTCCCAAATTTGAACCAGTCAGTTGTTCCATATCTGATTCTAACTTTTTCTTCTTGACCTTCATTGGAGTTTCTCAGGAAACAGGTAAGGTGATCTGGCACTCGCATCTCTTTAAGAATTTTCTTCACTTTGTTGTGATCCACACAGTTCAGGGCTTTAGTGTGGTCAATGAAGCAGAAGTCGATGCTTTTCTGGAATTCTGTTGCTTTCTCCATGATCTAGTGAATGTTGGCAATTTGGTCTCTGGCTCCTCTTCCTCTTTGAAATCCAGCTTGTACATCTGGAAGTTCTCAGTTCACATACTGCTTAAGCCTAGCTTGAAAGATTTTGAACATAACCTTGCTAGCATATGAAATGAATACAGCTGGATGGTAGTCTGAACATTTTCTTTCAGGTTGGAATGAAAAGTGACCTTTTCTAATCCTGTGGCCACTGATGAGTTTTTCAATTTTGCTGACTTATTGAGTAGATTTGAAATAGCTCAGCTGAAATTCCATCACCTCCACTAACTTTGTTTATAGTATTGCCTCCTAAGGCCTGCTTGACTTCATATTTCAGAATGTCCAGTTCTAGGTGAGTGACCACACGATCATGGTTATCCGAGTCATTAAGACCTTTCTTGTGTAGTTCTGCTGTGTATTATTGTCACCTCTTCTTAATCTCTTCTGCTTCTTTTAGGCCCTTACTGTTTTTGTCCTTTATTGTGCCCATCTTTGCATGAAATGTTTCCTTGATAGTTCCAATTTTCTTGAAGAGATATCTAGTCTTTCTCATTCTATTGTTTTTTTTTTTTTTCTTTTCTCTCTCCATTTCTTTGCATTTTTCATTTAAGAAGCCCTTCTTATCTCTCCTTGCTATTCTCTGGAATACTATATTCAGTTGGGTATATCTTTCCTTTTCTCCCTTATCTTTCACTTTTCTTCTTTCCTCAGCTCTTTTTTACAATCTTCTCAGGCAACCACTTGGCCTTCTTGCATTTCTTTTACTTTGGCTTGGTTTTGGTCGCTGCCTCCATGTACAGTATTATGAACCACCATCCATAATTCCTCAGGCACTCTGTCTACCAGATCTAATCCCTTGAATCTATTAATATTCATTACCTCCACTGTATAATCATAAGGGATTTGATTTAGGTCATACCTGAATGGTCTAGTGGTTTTCCCTACTTTCTTCAGTTTAAGACTGAATTTCACAATAAGGAGCTCATGATATGAGCCACAGTCAGCTCAAGATCTAATTTTACTGACTGCATAGAACTTCTCCATCATTAACTGCAGAGAACGTAATCATTCTCACTTTGTTATTGACCATCTGGTGATGACCATGTGTAGAGTCGTCTCTTGGTTTGTTGGAAAAGGGTTTTTGCTATAACCAGCATGTTCTCTTGAAAAAGCTCTGTTAGCCTTTGCCATAGTTCATTTTGTACTCTAAGGCTTAGCTTTCCTGTTATTCAGTAAAGTACAAATATACATATATAGACATATACATGCAATGATGTTAATGTATCATATTAAGAAGTCAAAATTTTACTACAAGACAAATGGAACAGCTTCTAAAAAATACTTAGGAAATATTAACAGTTGTTACATCTGGACAGTAGGAGTTGAAAAGTTGGGAGCAAGAACTGTACTTTTCACTTTCCACTTTTTAATACTATTTAGATGAATGTGTGTGTGTGTATTTGTCATAAAATTAATATGTTGGAGTGAAAGTATACATTCCCAAATATGTAGAAGAAAGAAATGAAAAGAAGAAAAGGGACCTAGTTGAGCTTGTGCTGAAGAGAGAGGTGCTTAGTTTCCCATTTTTGTTTGCTTGCTTTGTGTTATTGGAACATTGGCTATCCATGTCTGAATGAGAGGAGGTCGAAATTGGGGACCTGGATGGAACAGGGTATTAGGCTGACTGAGAACCATCAGTCACCAACTGAAATTTTTAATAGTGGAAAATGCAAAATGAGGATATACTTCTCAAATTTTTGCAATAAAGTGGATGTTTAATTGTTTGCTTTATTATAAGTTTTTAACTTTTAATGGCTCTTATAAGTGTTCTAGAAAACATTCAGTAGCACAGTGTTAGGTCAAGCTAGCCAGATCTTTTAAACAGAAGTCAGTAAATGTTTTGAATTAAATATTTGAAAATAATAGGGTTTAGATTGAGGACAGTTTAAACTAGTTATTACAGGTAGCCTAGGATTTGCTATCAGTTCAGTTCAGCTGCTCAGTCGTGTCCAACTCTTTGCAACCCCATGAACTGCAGCACTCCGGGCCTCCCTGTCCATCACCAACTCCCGGAGTTTTCTCAAACTCATGTCCATCGAGTCGGTGATGTCATCCAGCCATCTCATCCTCTGTCGTCCCCTTCTCCTCCTGCCCCCAATCCCTCCCAGCATCAGGGTCTTTTCCAATGAGTCAACTCTTCGCATGAGGTGGCCAAAGCATTGGACTTGCTATAGTCAGGTATATATTTAAGATTAAGAAGCAAAATAACCTTTTTGTGTCACAGTTCACATACTTAGTCTTGGATTAGGCATTTATGTTCCTATTTTAGTCTCCAAATTTATAAAATAAAGCAATAATGCCAGTCCTACTAACTTCAATAATGTGAAACTTTTGAAAAATGAAATGTACTCCACAAAGGCACAGAAGTTATTAGCAGCAGCAACTGGTCTTCATCAGTAAGAGTACCGCTGGGAGCAGAGGACCTCCAGTTGTCGTGTGGATGTGGCAACAGTCTCTTGACTGGTATATCTGAATCCAATGTTGCCTTCTCCAGGTCATTCTCCATATAATGATTTAATAATATTTTTTTAAAATAAGTCTCTTCATACTACTTTTTTTCGCTTACAAACCTCCAATTGCTTCCTGTGTCATTACAGTGAAATATAAAATCAGCTGTGATTGATGAGCAGGTTCAATCCTCTTGCCTAAATTCTTAACCCCATCTCATATTCTCTCCATTACTTACATGACTCAAGGCAGCTTAATATACTTTAAGGACACCAATCTCTTTCTCCATGTTCTTTCTCTTTACATTCCCTAGAATATTCTTAACCCAGATATTTGCATTGCTCTTCCTCTCACATTATTTATCTCCCCTTAGATACCATCTTTTCTAAAACTGCTCTATCAAAATAGCTCTTCCTATCAGTCTTTATCTCTTTAAATAGTGCTATGTATCAGTACATAAATGTTTAGTTGTTAATTGTCTGAGTGATTCTACCCGAATGTAAGTTCCACTTGAGTGAAAAATGTTTTCACTAATTTATCTCCTGAGACTAAAATAAGCAAATAACAGGTTCATGATATATTTTTCCCAAAGGAATAGATCAATGAGTATTGGCTAAATAAATGATATGTGATATAAAAACTAGTTAGCTGTCCCACTTTCATTATATTTTACATAGATTTTTCTTCTTTTCTTTGACATCTAATTCATAATATTTATAAAGATAGAATTGCATCTCTTTTTGTTGTTGTTCAGTCACTAACTCATGTCCAACACTTTGCCACCCCATGGACTGCAGCACGCCCTGTCCTTCACTATCTCCTGGAGTTTGCTCAGATTCATGTCTATTGAATCAGTGATGCCATCCAACCATCTCATGCTCTGTTGCCCCCTTCTCCTCCTGTGCCCTATCTTTCCCAGCATTATAGTCTTTTCCAATGAGTTAGCTCTTCACATTAGGTGGTCAAAGTGTGGAGCTTCAGCTTCAGCATCAATTCTTCCAATGAATACTCAAGGTTGATTTCTTTAAGGATTGACTGTTTTGATCTCCTTGCTGTCCAAGAGACTTTCAAGAGTATTCTCCAGCATCACAGTTCAAAAATATCAATTCTTTGGCACTCAGACTTCTTTATGGTTCAGCTCACCTATCTGTACATGACTACTGGAAAAATCATGGCTTTGACTATATGGACCTTTAATAAATTGCTGTCTCTGCTATTTAATATGCAGTCTAGATTTATCATAGCTTTCCTTCCAAGGAGCAAGCATCTTTTCATTTCATGGCTGCAGTCACCATCTGCAGTGATTTTGGAGCCCAATAGAATAAAATCAGTCACTATTTCCACTTTTCCCCTCTCTATTTTCCATGAGGTGATGTTACTGAAAGCCATGATCTTAGTTTTTTGAATGTTGAGTTTTAAGTCAGTTTTTCCATACATCTCACTTTAATAATCAGTAATAAATCACTGTAAAATTAGTGATTATTGACTCAGGCTTTAATTGAATTAGCAAAGTGCAAAGCTATATTTCCCTTCTGATCTGCCATGAAGGCAGGTTGACACTTATTTACCTTTCCTATAAACTAAAGTTTTAAAATATTGATTTGGTCAACTTGGATTCACTCTGTGTTTCCCACTGATTATTTTATGCCAACAGCACAGTCAAATCTGGTGATACATGTAAGTTTCCCACACTAACATAAGCATCCAGGCACATACTCACACTGTGGAATTTCCTAATTCTTCCATCTGTTGTGTTGTGTTAAGTTAGCTGACAGAAGGTACAACAGTGCACCAGGCCACTGAAGAATTTCTCTCATTTTCACTTAACAGCTTTATGTAAGAGCCTCTGAGTTGACATCTGGACAATATGTCTCCAAATGAGCTCTGTGCTGCTTTATGAGCCTGATAGCAAAACATTTGAAGTTGGTGGTTTCTTGTTTGTCCACTTGATTTTAGTTTTAGTTTTATTTGATTTTAAATTCTATACACACATGCATAAATATCACTATCTAGTCTATATGCAAAGTAAAACATCTTATGTTTATTTAAATACTTAAGAAATATATATCTGAATAAAAACTGAAAAATATTGGTAAATAAATTAACAGATATTTAACAAAGATAAGTGAAATACAGTAAATCTAATATCTGTATGATTTCTTTTGACTTTTATTAATGTGCCAGGAACTCTAGGTTAAGTGCTTACAGGCCTTATTTATTTAATAATGAGGACAACCCTAAAGAGTGGATATTGATGTTTTCTATTTCAGAAGTGAGAGAGCCTGATAGAATTAAAATAACTTTTCCAAGCGTACACAGCTGAAAAATGATAGCACAACACTATGAACTCATGACTTATCTAAAGGCCACAGGGTACTCACTATTACCACTGTATAACTTTGGAAACTTTAACTTTTCTGAGCCCAGGGTTACTCACCTATAAAATGCAGTACATTTACAATTCTTATCCATTCTTGGGTAAGGTTGGGATAGTGGAAGGCTTTGTCCAGCATGGGTTTCTTTTCTTGGTTCTTGACAAGCTAATGAAAGATTAGGTCCTAATCTTAATCAGTGTCCTGTTGGCTTCTTTCTTTGTGTGTGTTTGGGGACACAAAAAAGTAATAGTTCCAATACTCATCACTTAGAAAGTAAGATTTGTTATATTTCACTGAAAGAATTCTCTTAAAATTTAATGAATGCAACACACATCAGCTAACAACATCATTTTAAGTGGCCTCAGCTGACCACAAGACTCTCACCATTCACACCCTCTTCAACCATGTTGCACAGTCTTTGATGATCTGACTTCTTATTTCCAGAGGGATGGGACCCAGGAACTAGGACTCTGAGTATGAGGTGAGAGCAGGTACACAATCTCTAATCTGAGCAACTTCCTGAGATTTGGGTGGTCTCTGCAGTTTCTGAAGAATTGGAAAGCCATCAGTCAATTGCTCATTTCTCACATTAAATATATTGTATGATTGATGCTCCAGTTGATCTTAAACAAGAAGGGGCAAAAAGTAAACTACTGACTTTATTTCATGCATCAGCATATGGTTTCCATTGCAATACTGGTTGACAACTCAAATAAACATGAATGTTTGTCTAAAATTTCATTTCAAAGGACTGAAATGTTAGGACAAAAACTCCCTTGTTTACCTGGAACAGGAAGGTAAAGCAACCTATTGAGGGAAACTTGAATGTTAATGTGAGAAATGGTAAGGAGACTGTGGTGAACTAGAGTGCAAATGACCTGTCTAAATGGAGCATCCAAATATTATTTTCATCTGATTTTTTTGCTAGAAAGGAATGTGGATCCAGATTGGCCAGGCCACCAAACTTTTGAAGAGAAAGCAAGAATTTGGACATTGAGTCAATTATATTGCGAGTTTTAAAAATTTTCAAACAGAATGCATGAATTAAAATATTGTCAAAATATTTGAGAATAAAAATGAAAAAAAGAAAGGAAAAGGAAACAATGATATCTTCAGTGCAAATTCCATTTTCTAGCTACTATTTTGATAATGCTGGTATATGGAATGTTCCTCCTTCTTGTTCCTTATTTTGTGCTAGGATGTTATCTTAATACTTATTTGTATAAAAAACTGTAGCCACTTATCAGATTTGAAGACCAATGAAATAGTATAAAGTTAAACAGTACCCCCATGGGGTTAGAATAATATGCTTAGTTTTAACGTTTGGACATGTCTGTAAGATGTGAACTTTTACAACACATTTGAGGATAAATACGTACACATGTAAAGATTTTGTGACAATTGAATGAGATAATGCTTGTGATTCAGTTATTGCATTGTCTTATTGCAGAAGATGCTAAATAAAAAGAAACTGTCATAATCTTTTAGTAAACATTTTGTAAAATGATGTAATTTTTAACAAATTAATTGTCTATGGTACTTGAAAAATTTAATCTTCTTTATTTAATACTTTAATTTAATACTTGAAAATTAATGAATTTTTCATGCAAAAGTAAGAAATCAAGAAACACCTAGAGTAACAGGCAAATTTGACCTTGGAGTACAGAATGAAGCAGGGAAAAGGCTAATAGAGTTCTGCCAAGAGAATGCACTGGTTATAGCAAACACCCTCTTCCAACAACACAAGAGAAAATTCTATACATGGACATCACCAGATGGTCAAAACAGAAATCAGATTAACTATATTCTTTGCAGCCAAAGATGGAGAAGTTCTATAGAGTCAGCAAAAACAAGACCGGGAGCTGACTGTGGCTCAGATCATGAACTCTTTAGCCAAATTCAGATTGAAATTGAAGAAAGTGGAGAAAATCCTACACCATTCAGGTATAACCTAAATCAACTCCCTTATGACTATACGGTGGAAGTGAGAAATAGTTATAAGGGACTAGATCTGTCAGAGTGCCTGATGAATTATGGATGGAGGCTTGTGACATTGTACAGGAGACAGGAATCAAGACAATCCCCAAGAAAAAGAAATGCAAAAAAGTGAAATGGCTGTCTGAGGAGGCCTTACAAATAGCTGTGAAAAAAAGGGAAGCGAAAAGCAAAGGAGAAAAGGAAAGATATACCCACTTGAACATAGAGTTCCAAAGAATAGCAAGGAGAGATAAGAAAGACTTCCTCAGTGATCAATGCAAAGAAATAGAGGAAAACAATAGAATGGGAATGACTAGAGATCTCTTCAAGATAGTTAGAGATACCAAGGGAACATTTCATGCAAAGATGGGCTCGATAAAGGGCAGACATGGTAGGGACCTAACAGAAGCAGAAGATATTAAGAAGAGGTGGCAAGAATACACAGAAGAAGTGTACAAAAAGATCTTCAGGACCCAGATAATCACGATGGTGTGATCACTCACCTAGAGCCAGGCATCATGGAATGTGAAGTCAAGTGGGCCTTAAGAAACATCACATGAACAAAGCTAGTGGAGGTGATGGAATTCCAGTAAACTGTTTCAAATCATGGAAGATGATGCTATGAAAGTGCTGCACACAATATGTCAGCAAATTTGGAAAACTTAGCAGTGGCCACAGGACTGGAAAAGGTCAGTTTTCATTCCAATCTCAAAGGAAGGCAATGCCAAAGAATGCTCAAACTACTGCTCAGTTGCACTCATCTCACACACTAGTAAAGTAATGTTCAAAATTCTCCAAGCCAGGCTTCAGCAATACCTGAACCGTGAACTTCCAGATGTTCAAGTTGGTTTTAGAAAAGGCAGAGGAACCAGAGATCAAACTGCCAACATCTTCTGGATCATCAAAAAAGCAAGAGAGTTCCAGAAAAATATCTATTTCTGCTTTACTGACTATGGCAAAGCCTGTGACTGTGTGGATCACAATAAACTGGAAAATTCTGAAAGAGATGGGAATACCAGACCACCTGACCTGCCTCCTGAGAAACTTGTATGAAGGTCAGGAAGCAACAGTTAGAACTGGACATGGAACAACAGACAGGTTCCAAATAGGAAAAGGAGTATGTCAAGGCTGTATATTGTCACCCTGCTTATTTAACTTATATGCAGAGTACATCATGAGAAATGCTGGGCTGGAGGAAGCATAAGCTGGAATCAAGATTTCTGGGAGAAATATCAATAACCTCAGATATGCAAATGACCCCACCCTTATGGCAGAAAGCAAAGAAGAACTAAAGAGCCTCTTGATGAATGTGAAAGAGGATAGTGAAAAAGTTCGCTTAAAGCTCAGCATTCAGAAAACCAAGATCACTCCATCCGGTCCCATCACTTCATTGCAAATAGATGGGGAAACAGTGGAAACGGTGGCTAACTTTATTTTTCTGGGCCCCCAAATCACTGCAGTTGGTGACTGCAGTCATGAAATTAAAAGATGCTTGCTCTTTGGAAGGAAAGATATGACCAACCTAGACAGCATATTATAAAGCTGAGACATCACTTTGCAACAAAGGTCCATCTAGTCAAAGCTATGGTTTTTCCAGTGGTCATGTACGGATGTGAGAGTTGCACTGTAAAGAAAGTTGAGCACTGAAGAATTGATGCTTTTGAACTGTGGTGTTGGAGAAGACTCTTGAGAGTCCCTTGACCTGCAAGGAGATCCAGCCAGTCCATCCTAAAGGATATCAGTCCTGGGTTTTCATTGGAAGGACTGATATTGAAGCTGAAGCTCCAATACTTTGTCCACCTGATGCAAAGAGCTAGCTCATTTGAAAAGACCCTGATGCTGGGAAAGATTGAGGGCAGGAGGAGAAGGGGACAGCAGAGGATGAGATGGTTGGATGGCATCACCGATTCAATGGACATAAGTTTGGGGGGACTCTGGGAGTTGGTGATTGACAGCGAGGTCTGATGTGCTGGGGTTCATGGAGTGGCCAAAAGTCAGACACGACTGAGTGACTGAATTGAACTGAACTGAATTGTCTTTGGTACTTGAAAAATTTAATATTAACTGTAATGTAAGGAGAATGGTTGTTACTTTTTATCTCCATTTACCAGAGAATGGAAGTGAGACTTGGGGTACGTGCAAGAGAGAGAGAGAAAGAGAAAGATGAGGACAAAAAAAAAAAAAAAAATGAGAAGGGAAGAGGAGAGGAGAGAGAAGGGAAATACAGGAATAGAAAATTTTGCACTTGAATCCAGATGATCTGACCCCAGAATCCAAACATTATTGAAAAATTTTGAGTGTTAGCTCTGGCACATGAAGAGCTTAGGACTTATCACTTCTATTCTTACAAAAGCAAAAAGCTGAATAACGTGAAAAGTAACATTTCTTGGATCTGTCAGAGAGCTAATGTTACATGACAAACTACACAACTGAATCAAGAGAGAGTTGAAATCAGATTCACAGCTGAGGTATGCTTGCTTGTAGCTATGAGATGTGAAGTAAAGAAAAGGTGGAGTATTATACCAAGTTTTTTGCCAAAAGCAACTGAAAGAAGTTAGCATTTACAGAGGAGAGACTACCGAAGGTCACATTTGATAAAGAAAAACAAGAGTTTGATTTTGAAAATTAAGTTTGAGATTCTTATAGTTTGTTTTAAAGAAGAGATATTTTTGCAGCAGATACAAATGATCATAATTATGGGGAAATAAACCCTGATGATTCAGGGAAAAAAAAAAAAAAACCAAACTGGTAATAATATCGAGTTATTTCTTTGGGTAGGTCTGACGATTAGGACAAAGGTTCAGTTCAGTTCAGTCGCTCAGTCATGTCTGACTCTTTGTGACCTCATGGACTGCAGCATGCCAGGCTTCCCTGTCCATCACCAACTCCTGAAGCTTGCTCAAACTTATGTCCATCAAGTTGATGATGTCATCCAATCATCTCATCCCCTGTTGTCCCCTTCTCCTCCTGGTTCAATCTTTCCCAGCATCAGGGTCTTTTCCAGTAGGTCAGTTTTTCACATCAGGTGGCCAAAAAATTAACAACAGAAGGATCTCTCTTCATTTTCAAGGCAAACCATTCAATATAATAGTAAGCCAACTCTATGTCATAACCACTAATGCCAAAGAAGCTGAAGTCGAATAGTTCTATGATAACCTACAAGATCTTCCGGAAGGAGCACCAAAAAAGATGCACTTTTCATCACAGGGGACTGGAATGCACAAGGAGGTAGCCAAGAAATACTGGGAATAATGGGCAAGTTTGGCCTTGGAGTACAATAAATCAGGGCAAAGACTAACAGAGTTTTGCCAAGAGAATGCACCGGTCATAGCAAACACTCTCTTCCAAAAACACAAGAGAAGACTCTACACATGGACATCACCAGATGGTCAATTCCAAAATCAAATTGATTATATTCTTTGCAGCTGAAGATGGAGAAGCTTTATACAGTCAGCAAAAACAAGACCAGTAGCTGACTGTGGCTCATATCATGATCTCCTTATTGCAAAATTCAGGCTTTTTTTTTTTTTTTTTTTTTTTTAATTTGCTTATTTTATTTATTTATTTTTCTGTATCCCACAGTACAGCTCTGGGATTTTTTTTTTTTCAATTATTTTTTTTTAGTTGGAGGCTAATTACTTTGCAACATTGCAGTGAGTTTTGTCATACACTGACTTGAAGAAAGTAGGGGAAACCCCTAGACCATTCATGTATGACCTAAATCAAACCCTTTACAATTATACAGTGGAAGTGACAAATAGACTCAAGGGATTAGATCTGATAGAAAGAGGGCCTGAAGGACTATAGATGGAGGTTCATAACATTGTACAGGAGGCCATGGTCAAAACCATCCCCAAGAAAAAGAAATGCAAAAAGGCAAAATTGTTGTCTGATGAGGCCCTACAAATAGCTGAGAAAAGAGAAGGGAAAGGCAAAGGAGAAAAGGAAAGATATATCCATCTGAATGCAGAGTTCCAGAGAATAGTAAGGAGAAATAAGAAAGCCTTCCTAAGTGATCAATGAAAAGAAACAGAAGAATACAATAGAATGGGAAAGATTAGTGATCTCTTCAAGAAAATTAGAGACATGAAAGGAAAAATATGCAAAGATGAGCACAATAAAGGACAGAAATGGTATGAACCTAACAGAAGCAGAAAATATTAAAAAGAGGTGGCAAGACTACACAGAACTATCCAAAAAAGATCTTAAGGACCCAGATAACCACAAAGGTGTGATCACTCACCTAGATCCAGGCATCTTGGCACGTGAAGTCAAGTGGGCCTTAAGAAGCATAACTAAGGACAAAGTTAATGGATGTGAGGGAATTCTAGTGGAGCTATTTAAAATCTTAAAAGTTGATACTGTGAAAGTGCTGCGCTCAATATGCCAGCAAATTTGGAAAATGCAGCAGTGGCCACAGAACTGGAAAAGGTCAGTTTTCATTTCAATTCCAAAGAAAGGCAATCCCAAAGAATGTTCAAAGTATGATACAATAGCTCTCTTCTCACACATTAGCAAAGTAATGCTGCAAATTCTCCAAGCCAGGCTTCAACAGTATGTGAACCGAGAACTTCCAGATGTTCCAGCTGGGTTTAGAAAAGGCAGGGGAACCAGAGATCAAGTTGGCAGCATCTGCTGGATCATAGAAAAAGCCAGAGAATTCCAGAAAACCATCTACTTCTGCTTCATTGACTACGCTAAGGCCTTTGTCTCTGTGGGTGACAACAAACTGTGGAAAATTCTTTAAAAAGATGGGGATACCAGAGCAGCTTACCTGCCTCCTGAGCAATCTGTATGCAGGTCAGGAAGCAACAGTTAGAACTGGACATGGAGCAATGAACTGCATCCAAATTGGGAAAGGAGCACATCAAGGCTATATTTAACTTATACACAGAATACATCAAGCAAAATGTCAGGCTGGATGAAACACAAGCTGGTATTATGATTGCAGGGCAAAATATCAGTAACCTCAGATATGCAGATGATACCACCCTACTATCTAGGAGAATAGAAGAGAAAATGGAGTAAGGCTAGAGGACTAAGAACTCACTGATTTTAGTGGTGATAGATTTAAGGAAAGAGGACTAAACATGCTTGTAGATATCTCAGCAGCATGGTCAGCTCTATGGCTGCAGGGTCAGTCAAGAATTGGATTTGACAGTAGTTAGCATTGTGGGTGTATGATGTGAGAAAATAGGATCAAAGGAATTTTAGTGTTTGTAGCCATGGCACCAGCATTGGGGAAAAAGTAAAATTAGGCCATGATGGTGATTAGAAATATAAAAAGTAAGTGGAAAGAAAAATGGGTAATAAGAATACTTCTGGGCTTCCCAGATGGCTCTGTCAATAAAGAACCCATCTGCAATACAGGAGATGCTGGCAGATGCAGGTTTGATCCCTGGATAGGGAGATCCCCTGGAGGAGGAAATGGCAACCCACTCCACTATTCTTGCCTGGAGAGTTCCGTGGATAGAGGAGCCTGGTGGGCTACAGTCCATGGGGTCGCAAAGAGATGGACACGACTGAGGACTGAGCATGAATGCACTGAAGAATAGTTCCACTAAAGAATTACTGTAAAGAATATATCAGAAAGATTGAAAATAACAGTTTAAGAATGGAGCACTTGGCATTGAAAGGGAAGTAGTGCAGTTGTTGGAAGTGCAAGGGTGGAAGCGATAATCACAAGGTGGTTGTAAAGCATGTAGGGCATATTACTTTATTAATTGAAAGAGAGGAAAAAAAGAGAGGAGTAGAGAGAGAGAGAGAGATTGAGATGAAAAGAGAGGAGGAAAGAAATCTGACAATAGGAAGAATTATGTGACAATGAAACTTTATGTCACAAGTAGTATTGGAGAGGGGAGCTGTGTTTTAGAATCCAAATCTTTATGGAAAGATGGGCATCACTTGAAATCCTATAGGTAACTGCATGTCTTAAAAGTGAAAGATAAAATTAAATGAGGTAAGCATTCAGCATAAAAAACATGAGAAAATGACAGTCTATAAAAAAGTAATGGTAATGCAAATTCAGTGAATTGGTTCTTTGCATCAGGTGGCCAAAGTATTGAAGCTTCAGCTTCAGCTTCATCAGTCCCTCAATGAATATTTAGTGGTGATTCCCTTTAGGATTGACATGTTGATCTCCTTGGCCCCCTGATGTGAAGAGATGACTCAGTGGAAAATACCCTGATGCTGGGAATTATTGAAGGCAAAAGAAGAAGGTGGCAGAGGATGCGATGGTTAGATGGCAACACTGACTTAGTGGCCATGAACTTGGGTGGGCTCTGGGAGATTGTGGAGGACAGGGAGTCCTGGCCTGTTGCCATCTCTGGTGTTATAAAGAGTTGATTGTGACTTAGTGACTTAACAAAAGCAATGAAAATCCAAGGTATTTCATAGTCATCCAGTTCACACACACACACACACACACACACACACACACACACATACACACACACAGTGATATTACCAATATCTGTAGAACAATGAGCTCACATGCATTGCTTGTGAACGAGTAAGTACATAGCCTCTTTGAGATAAATTTGATTTTACTTAGTAAATTTGATGATGAACATCTTGTTAAACAGGCCATGTGTTGGAGGGAGGCATGGAGGGAACAGGTTGACCCAAGATCTGGACCTGGGAAATCATAGATTCTTCACTCCCTCCCTGATCCTTCAAATGTACTTCTGCCCACTGTTCCCTCAGTGGGAGTCATTTTCAAGGATGCAGCCTTAAGAGAACAATGTGTTGTGGAGACCATCTGGACAGTATATATGAATGAAACCATCAAGGCTTCTATATAAAGTTTTAAGATTGAAGGCAGAAGTGGGAAGGGTACAGAAATCTGTTTCTCTTTTGGCTGTCCAGGACAAGGCTACTATATAAGTTCCCTTGCTTCTTAAACCTGCCAACTGTCAATCTTCAGTGGCCTGCCTCTTTCTTGGGTCTCTCATTGCCCTCTACGATAGGGGCCAGTTTGCAAACTAACACCCCTGTAATTCTACTCGTAGCAATAGGTCCGTGAGCAGCATTTCCCATGCTTCCTTAGACTTAAAAGACATTTGGGTGACTCGATTTAAAAAAATGGTCCCAAACTCCTCCGGAGAGAATCCTGGAAAAATCTGTTAAAAATATTCCCCAATTAAATAATAATAAAATTATTCTTTACACTTGGGACCCACTACCCTAGATAAGCCCCATCACATGGAAATAAGAGGAATATAGACAACATTTTTTGTAACTAAATTTATCACAAAAAGTGAGTCAACTGAAATATTATAGTGTTACATTCATATAATAGATTGAAGTTCTTAAGATAGGGAGAAATATCTTACAGGAGTAAATCTCAAAAATAATATATGAAAGATTGTATTTTCATAAAACATGACAATAGGAAACATGCCAACTAATACTCCATTTTCCCTATTGATACCTATATAGGTAAAATGAGACAAATCAAAGAAAATGATAAACACCATATTCCTGTGGTATTTATAGCGGAGATTACCTCTGGAATACATTGACAAAAATGGGGTGGATAGAATATGTGGAGTTTCAAATCTATTGGTAATACTTCATTTAAAAATTAAAATCTGAATATGGCAAATAACATTTTTTAAAGATGTATAATAGTTTTATATTTTCCAGTTTGTGTACTTTATATAAAACCATATTTTAAGGCCTATATGTTTATATTTGGACTATTTCATTAACAGTTTTCCATTCATAAACTAGAATAACTTAAAATCTCTGTATGAATAGTGGCCACACATAAAGCATATGATCCCTGATACTGATGATTTGTGTCTTTTGTTATCAAAAACACTTTCTATATCACTGTACTGTTTTCTTGCCCAAACATATTGACTATTAAATAAATATATAATTAATCATGGTTAATCTAGAAAATAGTTTTTAGTCTTGTATTAGAAAACATGCATTACAAAAGAGGATCTAAAACTAATAAGGAGTCAAAATTTTGCTATATGTTTTTAGATGTCAAAATGGCTTTCAGAGTTTAGAGACAAGCTGGCTACACAAAAATTAATATCGTGTGTAAAAAATGGAATGCAAAAGGAGAGTTTTCCCTCCCACTTATTGTTATCAGAGGGAATTTTTCCCATGATTTTGGTACTTTGGACACAACATTATGCATCTGTCCTTCCTGCTTCACTTGGCTGTCCTTAAAGCCCAAGCTTCGAGCCTCCATTTTTGTGACTCCAGAAGCTAGACCCCTGTATGATACATACTAGTGCCTCAATATGTGTATGAATTGAATTCATGTTAGATACAGGAACAAGGGGAAAAAAGACCAAAATGATAGCAATTCACAAAAGGATTCCATATTCTAATTATTGCATAAAAGAATAGATGGCCAAGTGCTGGAAGCTTGAACTAACAACAAAACAAAACACAATACAAAAAATAGCGATCTCATTGGCTCCCTCAGGACTGTCTTTACATTGACATGTGCATAAAATCACAGCTGAACATAAAAAGACACTTCTGCTATTTAAAAAATTCAGATTATCATTGTGCTTAAAAATACACTTAAGCTATCTTTCATATTTCAAGATATAGTCCATATGGCATGTCACATGGTTACTATTTTCAAAAAATATAAATTTGTGCCTGGTACTGCAGGTAGAAATATGAAGGAAAGATAATATCTTGTTTAAAGAAGAAAAATGGAGGCTAAGAACATCCATCCCATAAATGGAAAAGTTAAGTGATGTTCTTAGGTTTAAATAGTCCCCCCCCCCCGCCATAATTAAAAACATCACCTCCCTATTAGTATAAATTTTCTGAGGGCAAGAGATGCACATATTCAGAAGGTTTATCCACAGAAAATTTGATCACAGACACTTTATTTACATGGTGCTGTAAGATAAGGTAACTGAATGTCTGCAGTTTGCTATTAAGACTAAAATGTGATGTTCTCCTACTGCAGGTATTGGAGTACTAAATACTGCTTACTCTTGAGCATTCTTTTGCTTCTCTTGCCCACTAGGTAATGTACTGTATTAGGAGGAAGTCTATATTCTACCTCCAAACACTTAGTTAACACTATCTGCAGGGCAGTTTTTTAAGATTTGAAACCATGTCTAGCTGATAGTATTGATAGTAAAAAATAGTGGATGCCATTTGACAAGCTTAAAAATTACCTTTTCAGAATGATTCCTTGTAGGAATATCTTTGTGTAATATGGAAGCAAAATCTAAAGATATTTTTGATTACTTGGCATATTTTCTCCAAAAGTTGATTTATTTTAAAGTGAATGCTAATTTTTTACTTTAAAAAAAGCCTCAGCAATATCTATATTAGTTTTGACTGATTTCAGTATTGTAAATTGTAAGATAAATTTCAGAGCTGATGGTGAAGAATCATAGCTACATCTAAATGAAAGATTGTTGGTGTGTAATCACCTCTCCTTAACAAGATGGGAAATAAAATACACTTTTCCCCTAAAAGATGCTAGATTTATTAAGAATTCCTCTATGAAAGAATTCCTCTAGAATTCCTCTCCTGGTCAAAAATAATTTGCTGATTTCCTTTTCTTTCACTCTGTGTATTTAATCTCATTAGTAAGTCTTTACCAACAGGTTAAGTTTATCTTCAAATTTAATAACTTCCTACTAGCCTCAGACATTTATATTTTCTGCACATGCAATAATAGGTTTCTCTGTGTGTGTGTTTCCTACATGATTAATGCTGGTCTTTATAGTTTCATTTGTTTCTAGAAGAAAAAGATAGAATCTCGTTCTATTAGCAGTTTCTGATACTGTCGACTTGTTCCATAGTAAAGACTAGATAGGCGGCCTTCTGTGGTGGCTCAGATGGTAGAGTCCACCTGCAATGGGGGAGACATGGTTCAGTCCCTGTGTTGGGAAGATCCCCTGGAGGAGGGCATGGCAACTAACTCCAGAATTCTTCCTTGGAGAAAACCCAAGGATAGAGGAGCCTAGCAGGATACAGCTCATGGGGTCTCAAAGAGTTGGACGTGACTGAGTGACTAAATGCATACACACATACACACACACACACATACACACACACACAATATCAAGATTACGAGAAGAAATATCAATCATCTCAGATATGCAGATGACACCACCCTTAAGGCAGAAAGTGAAGAGGAACTAAAGAGCCTCTTGATGAAATTAAAAGAAGAGAGTGAAAAAGTTGGCTTAAAGCTCAACATTCAGAAAACTAAGATCATGGCATCCAGTCCCATCACTTCATGGCAAATAGATGGGGAAACAGTGGAAACAGTGGCTGACTTCCTTTTTCTGGGCTCCAAAATAACTGCAGATGGTGATTACAGCCATGAAATTAAAAGACACTCCTTGGAAGGAAAGTTATGACCAACCTAGATAGCATATTAAAAAGCAGAGACATTACTTTGTCAACAAATGTCTGTATAGTCAAGGCTATGGTTTTTCCAGTGGTCATGTATGGATATGAGAGTTGGACTATAAAGCAAGCTGAGCACTGAAGAGTTGATGCTTTTGGACTGTGGTGTTGGAGAAGACTCTTGAGAGTCCTTTGGACTGCAAGGAGATCCAACCAGTCCATTCTAAAGGAGATCAGTCCTGGATGTTCACTAGAATGGTTCATGTTGAAGCTGAAACTCCAATACTTTGACCACCTGATGCAAAGAGCTGACTCATTTGAAAAGACCCTGATGTTGGGAAAGATTGAGGGCAGGAGGAGAAGGGGATGACAGAGGATGAGATGGTAAGATGGCATCACCGGCTAAATGGATATGAGTTTGGGTAAACTCCGGGAATTGGTGATGGAAAGGGAGGCCTGGTGTGCTGCGGTTCATGGGGCTGCAAAGAGTCAGACACGCCTGAGTGACTGAAATGAACTGATAGATACTCGTGTGACACTACTCCATTAATAGGACATCAGACAACTTTAGTTTAGACTGTTTCAAAATGAAGTAATCTTGAAACTTTGTTACCTAGTCTTTGGTTACTTTCCACATAAGACCAGTGTTGTATTAAATGTAGTTCAATACAGTATAGATTATAATCAGTCTTACATACACACACACACACACACACACACACACACAGACAGGTTAAGGTATAATTCTTCAAAGATATTCTTTAAAAAATGAAATGTGCTGCATGTTTTTAAATCAAAGAACCGCCTAAGAGTATGTTCCTGCTAAGGAGATATATCAAATGTAAAAATAATTATCTAGAAGATAATTATACTTAATTTATTTGTAAATTTACTTTGCTGACTTTATTATTAATATATGTATAGGAATGGAGAGCAACTTAGGATATCTCCATAATTAGAATGATTGCAACCATTAATAATCAAAACTTTTATCCTATTTGTAGCATTTGAAGATCCTTATAATCAAATGATATTCAAGAATATATGCATACTTCTCCCATGGAGAGTGTTATAATAATTTGAATTTGCTTATTTTTGTTCCATCTACAATAATTAGCAAATTACTGGCAGGTGGAAAGTTTTTGCTCCATTTGGAGCTTGAAATCTTAAGCACTAGACCTCCAGGGAAGTCCCAAGCATCCTCTAATCATTAAGGAATATTATTCTGCTCCTCTGGGCACATTAGTTCTCTTCCAAGATCCACAAAGTGGAGAACCTGATCACTGGCCTGAAAAAGGCAGAAGATGGTTCTCCTCATGTTACGTTAGTGGCATGTGTTCAGGCTGTGTGGTTTTGCCTATTTCAGTGTTCAAGACTAGATCAGGTTTGTTACAGTGACTGAAATTTGCTTTAAAATTCCTCAGAAGACATCTTCAGATGTATTTTTCATCTAAATCTTTTTAGTAGTTGGATAAAAGCTCAACTACTTTAAATGAAGTGGGAGGTCACATTTCAGAAAGTGCTAGAAAAGAGCTTCAGCAATCTTTCTTTGTTTCTTACCAGGCAGAAACTTTAGTCATCAGCATAATTGATGCTACAAATTATTTTTGTAGGTTTAAACGGAATATTGAAAATGTAGAGCTTGGCTATAACCATTGTCCTTTGCATGGGAAGGAATGAATGAATGAATCTCCTAAATTAGGATTCAGTCCAGCTCGGTGTACAGGTATTTACTAGAGAATCTGCTGCCTGACTCAGGCTATAAGTTTAGCTGTATTGTGCCTGAAGCATGTTAATGTACCTGCCTCTGGCGAAACTTTCATTCCAGGCACTCATAACACCTAAAAGGACAGAGAACTGAGATTACAGGAAATGTTTGGCTATTTCTGTGCCTTCTTGCTAATAGATGTTTGTATGGGTAGCAAAATTCAGTCTGTGACTTAGTTCCACTCCACATAGTTGGAAAGGAGAGGAAAGGGAGAAATAGGGAGACTCCATATATGGTTCTTATTTACTTCTTACTGTTCAAGGTTAACAATATTTCCAGTAAGAATTTTAATAACTGTTACTGTTGGAAATGGTTCAGGTCAGTCTGCACAAGGTAACAGCTAACAAGCATTGCTCAAAATCTCTTGAAAGCTGTGTTGCTGGATCTCACTTGTCCCACATATTTTCTTATTCTCCTAGAATAAATTCTCCTGAAGGAGATTCCACAGCACCCATGTAAAGTAAGCAGAGGTGGCCACATCCACAAACATATGTCTTGATGTATATTCAGCTATATTTGCATCTCCAAGGGGACAAAGCCTATCCCCTTTCCTTAGCTCCACTGTACACATTCAAACCATTTAAAAAATACCATTTCTACAAGTTTTCTGTATAGGTCCAGGCATGATCAAACAGTTAAAACAGACTTAGTTTAAGTTAATATTTCTACATGTAAGAAAAAAACATAAGCACTATACTGTAAATCCTATGTGATTTGTTGCTTAGTATGTACTTAGTAAGATATTGATCTATACACAATTTGGTTGAATCATAGTTTTTAAAAAGGGCCTATGTTGAATCAGATTCCTGAGAAATATTCCTATTTTATATTTATACCTGAGGATCAGAACTGATTTCAGTTGATGATTTTTGAGAAAAGGGCCTTTTTGGTGTCTCTGTTTTTTTTAAGGAGAATTTATGTCAATTAGAAATGAACAGATGCAACACATTTTTTTCTGGAAGTTTTTTTTTTTTTTTAGTATTTGTGAACACTGAAAAATACCCTTCCCCCACATTTGTGTCAAGTGTTTATCGTGGGGTGTCAGATAATGCAGGATACCAGTTAAATTTGAGTTTCAGATAAACAAAAATAATGCCTTACTGTAAGAATGTCCCATGTAATAGTTAAGATATACTAAAAGTTGCTATATAACAGAAATTAAAATGTAAATGGATGTCTTGTATTTGTATTTGTTAAACTTGGCACCCCTAGTCTAAAAAACCAATAGTAATTATATGAGGAATAGGGTAGTATTATGAAGCTGATTTATTTCAGTAGCAAACGATGCTATGTGTTTGCTTGTACCTATGATTTATTTCAGTATGTGTTTGCTTGTACCCTATGATTTATTTCATTAGCAAACTACCCTACCCTACCCTATAAATATATATACACCATATATATATATATATATATATAAAACTATATATATATAAATATATATATATAACTCATATAGCTATACAAGCATATGTATATCTAAATGTATATGTGTATGTTTTGTACACACACACAACAGTGGTTTTAGGCAATTTGGGTGTTAAAATATCATCCATGTTGAAGCAAGTGCATTTTATATATTTTTTCTGACCTATGTAATTTGAGGAGATATTTCTCTTTTTGAAAATATCTAATGCCCCAAATATAAACATAAACAGCACACATTTTCCTTTACCCAACCCCACGTTCTCTGAATATTTTAGTTTAAGAATATTTTCATTTCAGAAGTAAGTGTAAAGTGAGAAATACATCTTCTTTCAGCACACAACTCTGACTTAAACTAAGCTCACTAATCTGGAAGGCTCAGATTCCCATCAGCTACCAAGTCTTGACTTTCAACTTCTTTCTTCCTTCACTTTCTGTATACCATATTTTAGGCTCTCTTTTCTTAATCTTGTTAGCTGGGTTAGTTCACAAGAACTGATTTTCCATTTTTTATCCTGGGTTTTACCTGTGAGATTATAGATATAGTTGCAAATGTAGACTGTCCATAAAAGAAAATTCTGTCTGCATTGGACTCCAATAGTGCCTGTTTACCATCCCTACTTTGCAAATGGGAGATATTCTGTATTCCCATCAGTCGTGTTAGGGACCAAATGAGCCTCAGTGCACTTGTTTTTAATATGTTGCATTCCAAGACCTTTCTCTCAGGAGCTCAGTGTACATTTCTAACATTATCTAATTAGTTCTCATAGCACATGTGGGATGCTTTGGTATTTTGCTTTTGTAGCTTCCAAATAGTAACATGGCCATACGATCACTCAGCTAGTTTTGAAAACTTCTCAAATTTTTCAAAAGAACTTATTAAAGTTCCTGTCTTTCCCCACACTCACTTCACTATGAATCTACACTTGCCTCCTTTCAACTAGTTTCTTTCCTATTTCCTTTTTTTGTTGTACTAGTTCAAACTACCATATTAATTTACACACACACACACACACACACACACACACACACACAGTGTATGTGTATCTTTGTGATGTTAAAAACTATATATAATTTATAGATTCAAATGCCAGCTCCTCATTTAATTTAAATTTAACTCCTGTTGTTGTTAAGTCATTAAATCATGTTTAACTCTTTTGCAACCCCATGGACTCTAGACCACCAGGCTCCTCTGTCCAGGAGCTTTCTCAGGTAAGAATACTGGAGTGGGTTGCCATTTCCTTCTCTAGGGGATCTTTCTGACTCAGAGATCCAACCCGCATCTTCTGCATTGGCAGGCAAATTCTTTACCACTCTGCCACCAGGGAAGCCCAACTTAGCTCCTATGGGCAAGTTATTCAAGCTTTTTGAGCCTGACTTTTTCAAGTATATATATATATAAAATACTTTTTTTCAGAGCTATCATAAAAATATAGAGTAATGAACACAAAACATTTGACACATTGCCCAGCGTTTAGCAGACATTTAGTAGCCTTCCTAGTTATTGTTAGAATAAGCAGGTTGAGGCTGGGTAAAGAGCTATTGTATAGAAAGTCTTTATGGAATTTTTATGGAGTTCAACTTTGGACTCTTCTCAGTTACTGTCTTAATGAGGTAGCATGCTTAATTCATATTTCTGAAACTTTGAAAGATAGAAATAACAACTTCTAGGCAAGTGATTCTACATATTGGTCTCTCCAAATTTTAACAAGATGTTAAATTGCTTCATGTAGAAGAAAGAACATGTGGGGACTTTGCGATCGAATTTGGTGTATGATTTTGGGTTCATTAATTATTCTAACTAAAGCTTAGTTTTCTTATCTAGTAATTGGGATAATAATCTATACTCTGTGATTGTGATGATTAAATGAGATAAAAGTTGAGGACGTACCAAATATGTTGCTGGTATCTGCAGGTAGCAAAGTGTTAGTGACAATATTAAAGGAAAGAATATCTTCAGGAAATTTTACTGGAATGTTCTTAAAATTTTTTATTTATCAGCAGGTCTACTTGTAGGCATTTTGGAGGGCACTAATCACTCAACACTAATACAGAAATAATTTTTGTTATTAAAAATTCTTAATTATACACTTAATGTATTTTAAATCATGATTATTTATTACACAACACTCAGATTTCCAGAGAATCTTAAGCTTAGGTATGTCTTAAGTTCAACATACAGAAGTAGCAAAATGAAATGTGTTCATGCTTTCATCAAAGTTTTTTCAGTCTATTTGATCATTTGAAAATGAATCTGTGTGATTACCTATCATACTGTGCCTGATTCTAAGTACTTAAAAATATTAGTTCCCTGTGCTGACTGTCATTTCTCTTGCTTATTTTGCATTCACTACAATTTTTAAAGTGCTCTAGTCTGCATATTTATATACAGTTAATGGATGACTGATAGCTTATGGTGAACGATAGCTTATTTGTGATCTCTGAAGAAGGTTTAGCTTCGGGACCAGGAACCAGGCTTGATCACTCAAGAGCTTTTGTGTTGCAAAGTTTTATTAAAGTAAGAAAAGGGACAGAGAAAGCTGACATAGATATCAGAAGGACAGAGAGTGCCCCCCTAACTAATCTTACCAAGGCCTTCTATACTTTTTTCAGACCCACTCCCACAACATGCATCTTAAATTAGCAAAATTAGAATGAACAATAGAAAGATCTTACCAGACCCACTACCATAATATACATTTTAAGATGACAGGATTAGTCAGAAGGTTCTGCATAAGCAGAAACATGTCCTCGAGCAAGATACATTGTTATATTGACTAAGACAAAGCAATGTAGAAAAGAACATTTGTCCTTCTCTCCTTGAAAGCCCGAGATGCCTTTCTCCTTCTCAAGGGCTCCAGACCCCCTTCTCCTACTCAGGAACCCTGGACTTCTTATCAACCTACCTAAGAATTGACTCTCTCATGACCACTTTCATTTTTGATTTATCACTTTAAATTTCAATTTCAATTAAAAAAATTTTTTAATTTGTAATTAAAATTTTATAAGTACGTTTAAGTATGTTAAACCTTAAACTTAAGGTTTAAGTGCGTCAAATTACAGGTTTAATACTCTGCTATGAACTTAGTCCAGGTTTTCATAATTCATATGAGGGTATGGTGGTCAAACTACCATTTAAACAAAAATGAGAAAAGAGTTCATCCTTAACCTCAGAGAAAATGAAGGAATGGTGTGCTGTATTTATTCCTACCTTACAAAATTGCATTTATTATTTCTTCTTTGTGTTTTTTTTTCTTTTTTTTTTTTTTTAATTTTTCAGTGGGTTTTGTCATACATTGATTTGAATCAGCCATAGAGTTACACGTATTCCCCATCCCGATCCCCCCTCCCACCTCCCTCTCCACCCGATTCCTCTGGGTGGAGAGGAATAATAATTACTGGGCAGTATACTCTTTTAGGTGCTCTCCTAGTCATTTCTTTGAAAAAAATAATTTTTATTGTATATAGTTGCTTTAAAATCTGTTAGTTTCTACTCTACCACAAAATGAGTCAGTGAGCCATACATGTACATATACCTCTCCCTTTGGACTTCCTTCCAATTCCGGTCACCGCAGTGCAATAAGTAGAGTTCCCTGTGCTATACAGTTCTCCTAGTGATTTCTAAACACTCTGACCTCCTTGGGCTGTTTTAGTAAAATTCTGATGCCTAACAAATTTTTCAATAATGCTATAAATCTTATATCTGAATAGCACCTGTCATACATTAGATTGACCCATGGTTTTGCATCACAGGCATGAAAGACGACAGAAAACTTTTACTCAAGTCCATTTAAGATGTTTTTTGATTACACTCTTCACTGAAGTTATTGTTAAGCTTTAAATTCAACCCCAAGCTAGATGAGAAAATGAGCTAAATTCTATTTACAGATATTCGTACAAAAGTTCTATAGAAATCAGTTACAGTTTTAGTAGAGTTCTGTGTGATTTTGTAAGAGTAGAAATTGGCTTAATCCTGTTTAAGTAACTTGTCTAGCATGGAACGTGGTGTGACAGCTAATATCTTTGTGTGTGAAGTCTCTCAGTCGTGTCTGACTCTTTGCGACCCCATAGACTGTAGCCTACTAGGCTCCTCCTTCCATGGAATTTTCCAGGCAAGAATATTGGAGTGGGTTGCCATTTTCTTCTCCAGAGCATCTTCCCCACCAAGGGATAGAACCCAGGTCTCCCGCATTGTAGGCAGACGCTTTACCGTCTGAACCACCAGGGAAGTCAGAAAGTGAAGTCGCTCAGTCATGTCTGACTGTTTGAGACCCCCTGGACAGTAGCCTACCAGGCTCCTCCCTCCGTCCATGGGATTTTCCAGGCAAGAGTACTGGAGTGGGTTGCCATTTCCTTATCCAGGGCATCTTCTTGACTCAGGGATCCAACTTGAGTCTCCCACATTTTATGCAGTCGCTTTACCCTCTGAGCCACCAGGGAGACATCTATTAATATCTTTACTAGAGAAGATTAAATGGAAAAGTCAAAATGTAAAGTCTTCCTATTTTTTACTCTCTTCAAACTGACTACCTTTTGAATATATAAATGACTTTCTCCTAAACTAACTTAAATTAGTGATAAACACTTTTTAATGATACATTTTTCTGATTTTAAATGATTGTAAATAAAATATAATCTGCTATAGATCATAAGTAGACCATCTGTAAAACAGATGATACAATAAGTAATGGAAAGTACGTAACTCTCAGTGAGCTTTTTCTCACATGGTATACAAGTAGTAAATCAGTGTTCTAGCACCTCTAACTTGGCAATTCCCTTATGGTCACTACAAAACTTAAACTTCAGGGGATTCATGGAGACAGAGATGCTTCAACAGATCTCCCCTATAGGACTGAGGCACACCTTCCCCCAGCTGCTGAAAGGGTCAGTTGGCTACGTAGCTATATCACATCTTTCTCTGGGTTGCCCTTATAGAAGAAAAACTGCCTCCGGGAAGGTTATGACCCCTTCCTGAGGCAGTCTATATCCCATGACTGGTCAATGAAGAAGGTATAAAGCCTGATCCCATAACATCATTTTGAAGCAGTTCTGTAGATCATTCTAGTTCCAGAGCTCACCTTTTTTTCTATCGAAACACTTCACATTTCAACATCTCCTTCAGCTTAACACTTATTTTGTTTTAGGTGTAGATTCTGAGTGCACTCTCAATCTTCTTGCATGCAATTCAATACACTTTCTGGGTCCTAGTCTTTAGGATACTAAAACAATGGAATAGTGGGGAGTACATCCATTAAAGAAATGTGGCGGTACCATGACCTGCCACAAATATAATAAATGTATATACAAATACATATATAACTCAGTTAAAAACAAGTCAACATAATTTTATTGTTGGCCTGGTTATGATAATCACTGAATTTCAGAAATCATATAGCTATCTCCATTTTGTAGTTGAGGAAACTGAGTCACAGAGTGGTAAATAATATGCCCAAAGTCACAGAGCTGCAGAAAGTGAGAGAACTATAATTTGACTACATAAATATAGAGATACAAATATATATATTTCTGGATATTATCTTTTATTTTGGATATTGTCCATTTTAAATTTTAGTGGCCTCTTTCCTTCAAGTGATTACATTGTGTTTGGAAGGAATTTAGGTCTTTTTAAGAGGTACTTGACTACAGTTGTCCTATGTAAACGTGAACATTATACTGCATATTACTGAAACAAGGCAACTTGACATATATGTAGGTCATATAAGCAAATTAATCAACTTAAAGTATTGTAGAGCTTTCCTTGTGGCTCAGATGGAAAAGAATCTGCCTGCAGTTTGGTTACCTGGGTTCAGTCCCCGGGTTAAGAAGATCCCTTGGAGGAAGGCATGGCAACCCACTATAGTATTCTTGCCTGGAGAATTCCCATGGACAAAGGATCCTGGTGGGCTATAGTCTATGGGGTCGCAAAGAGTCGGACACGACTGAGTGACTGAACACATAGCATACAAGGTATTGTAATGGACATCCTGAAAATAAAAGATTTCCAATTCAGAATCTATTTACATAGGGAAAGAAGAAGAAACCCTTGTATAATTCAGTTAAAAACATGTCAAAATAATTTTATCATTGGCCTAGATGTAATAATCAGAGAATTTGAGAAACCATTCAATAATCACTGACTATTACTATTTAAAGCTAAGTACTATTTTAGGTAATGGGTAAAATAGATAAATAAAATAGTTATTTCACAAGAGAACCTCACTCTCTAGTCAGGAACATGCATATTTAACAATAAAATTATGTTACTTTGGAAACATTTTCTACAGTAGAAGTAGGCCTAGTGGTATGAAAATACAAATCCTGTCTCTGTGATCTGGCTGGGTGGATTTTACTAGAAGAGTAAAAAGTGGAAGGTTTTACTCTTTGTTTTCACAAAAAATATTGAAGATCTACTGATGTGACATTTTGTCCTTGTCTGTTGGGATACACAAATAAACAAGGTAGTTTTCTTGTACTTTCCTGACCTATGTCATTGTCTAAAAGTCAAAGGGAAAAAGTATGTAGAAAAGCAAATGAGTGCTGTAATAGAGGGTCATATAAGCACTTTTGGGGAAAAATATCAGTATCAAAGTAGAAGATTGCCAAAACAATTGGAGTGATAGGAAATTGACATATGTGAAAAATCAAAATATAAGAGAATGCAATACACAAAGAATTGTTTCCAGTAGAGCATGCCTGTATGGATTGACAGGTGAAAACAAGAGACATATGTAAGGCCAAATCAGGAAGGCTAGTAAAACAATTACTAAGAAATTTGGACTTTTTAGTTCATTGACTTTTCTTTATGTTTAAACAAAACAAAACAAAAGAACCTGAGCTGTGGCTGTAGGCAGGGAGATGAAAATTTGGAATAATTTGATTCTAGGCCAATAACACTGATGAACATAGATGCAAAAATCCTCAGCACAATTTTAGCAAACAGAATTCAGCAACACATCAAAAAGTTCACACACTATGATCAAATTGGGTTTATTCCAGGGATGCAAGGATTCTTCAATATAGGCAAATCAATCAATGTGATATATCATATTAACAAGTGGAAAGATAAAAACCATATAATAATCTCACTAAATGCAGAAAAAACCTTTGACAAAATTCAGCACCCATTTATGATTAAAACTCTTCAAAAAATGGGTATAAAAGGAATCTCAACATAGTAAAGGCCATATTTGATAAGCCTACAGCAAACATTATTCTCAGTGGTGAAAAACTGAAAACATTCCCTCTAAGATCAGGAACAAGACGAGGATATCCACTTTCACCATTATTATTCAAGATAGTTTTGGAAGTCCTAGCTACAGCAGTCAGAGAAGAAAAAGAAATAAAAAGTATCTAGATTGGAAAAGAAGAAGTAAAGCTCTCACTGTTTGCAGATGACATGATACTGTACATAGAAAACCCTAAAGATAGTGTCATAAAATTACTAGAGCTAATCAATGAATTTAGCAAAGTTGCAGGATACACAATCAATACACTTGCATTTCTATATACTAACAATGAAAAATCAGAAAGAGAAATTAAGGAATAAATCCCACTCACCATTGCAACAAAAAGAATAAAATATCTAGGAATAAGCTTACCTAAGGAGACAAAAGAACCCCTACACAGAAAATTATAAGACACTGATGAAAGAAATCAAAGATGACATAAACAGATGGAGAGATTCCATGTTCCTGGGTAGGAAGAATCAATATTGTGAAAATGACTATACTACCAAACACAATCTACAGATTAAATGCTATCCCTATCAAATTATCAATGGCATTTTTCACAGAACTACAACAAAAAATTTCAAAATTCATATCGAAACATAAAAGACCCTGAATAGCCAATGCAGTCTTGAGAAAGAAGAATGGAGCTGGAGGAATCAACCTTCCTGACTTCAGATTATACTACAAAGCTACATTATCAAGACAGTATGGTACTGGCACAAACACAGAAATATGGACCAATGGAGCAAGATAGAAAGCCCAGAAATAAATCCATGCACCTTTGGGTACCTTATTTTTGACAAAGGAGGCAAGAGTATACAATGGGGGCAAAGAAAGCCTCTTCGATAAGTAGTGCTGGGAATACTGGACAGCTACATGTAAAAGAATGAAATTAGAACACTTCTTAACACCACACACAAAGATAAACTCAAAATGGATTAAATTCCTAAATGTAAAACCAGAAACTATAAAACTCTTAGAGGAAAACATAGGCAGAGAACTCGATGACATAAATCAAAGTATGATCCTCTGTGATCCACCTCCTAGAGTAATGGAAATAAAAACAAAAGTAAATAAGTGGGACCTGTTTAAACTTAAAAGCTTTTGCACAGCAAAGGAAACTATAAGCAAAGTGAAAAGACAACCCTCAGAATGGGAGAAAATAATGGCAAATGAAACAACTGACAAAGGATTAATTTCCAAAATATGCAAGCAGCTTATACAACTTAATACCAGAAAAGCAAACAACCCAATCAAAATGTAGGAATAAGACCTAAACAGACATTTCTCCAAAGAAGACATACAGATGGCTAACAACACATGAAAAGATGCTCAACATCGCTCATTATTAGAGAAATGCAAATCAAAATTACAATGATATATCACCTTACACTGGTCAGAATGGCCATCATCAAAAAGTATACAAACAATAAATGCTGGAGAGGGTGTGTAGAAAAGGGAATGATCTTGCACTGTTGGTGGGAATGTACATTGATACAGTCACTATGGAAGACAGTACGGAGATTCCTTAAAAAACCAGGAAGAATGAGGTCACCAATGACCCAGCAATCCCACTCCTAGACATATACCGTGAGTAAACCAAAATTTAAAAAGACACATGTCTCTCATTGTCATTTACAATAACTAGAACATGGAAGCAACCTAGATGTCCATTGACAGATGAATGGACAAAGAAGTTGTGGTTCATAAGCACAATGAATATTACTCAGCCACGAAAAATTAACACATTTGAGTCAGTTCTAATGAAATGGATGAACCTAGAGCCTGTTATACAGAGTGAAGTAAGTCAGAAAGAAAAAGATAAATATCATATATTAACACACATATTCAGTCCTGAATATTCATTGAAAGACTGATGCTGAAGTTAAAACTCCAATACTTTGGCCACCTGATGCAAAGAACAGGCTCATTTGAAAAGACCCTGGGACTAGGGACTGGGGGCAGGAGGAGAAGAGAGCAACAGAGGATGAGATGGTTGCATGGCATCACCGACTCAATGGATATGAATTTGAGTAAACTCTGGGAGTTGGTGATGGATGGGGAGGCCTGACATGCTGCAGTTCATGGAGTTGAAAAGAGTCAGACACGACTGAGCAACTAAACTGAACTGAACGTATATATATATGTAATCTAGAAAAATGATTCTAAAGAATTTATTTGCAGTTTAGAAATGGAGAAATAGACATAGAGAATAGACTTATGGACTTGGGGAGAGGGGAAGAGAGGGTGAGATATTTTGAGAGTAACGTGGAAACATACATTACCATATGTAAAATAAATAGCCAATGGGAATTTGCTGTATGTCTCAGGAAACTCAAACTCAAACATCAACCTAGAGGGGTGGGATGGGGAGGGAGGGGATATATATATATACACACACACACACACACACACACACACACACACACACACACATATATCTGTGACTGATTCAAGTTGAGGTTTGACAGAAAACAATAAAATTCTGTAAAGCAATTATCCTTCAATTAAAAAATAAATAAAATATTCATTTGAGGTAATATTATGAAAATTTTAGCATCTGTTGAGTGAGCTGATGAAGGAGAAAGGGAGTAAACATGAAAAAATTATTTTTAATCACTTCTCCACCATACTGTTTGTAGTGCATACGGTCCTATTATTTTTTATTTTTTTTAATTTTTTTACTGGTTTATATGCCTAGATAGCTTAGGGGTAAATCACAGCTTCTGACCTACTGTGTGACCCTTGTGAGAAACTATTTTTTATGAAAAAAATTCTATGTGGCAATGGATAAATAGCTCAAGGGTAATTCACATGATTTCACCTACTGTTTGAACCTGATTAGAGACTATTTTATGTGAAAATATGTGCTTTGTGATATCTGATAAATTTTACTAAACCTTTGTTTTTGTGTTTAGTGGCTCAGTCATGTTCAACTGATCACAACTCTTTGCATTGTAGCCCTCCAGGTTCCTCTGTCCATGGGATTTCCCAGGCAAGAATACTGGGATGAGTTGCTATTTCATTCTCCAGGAGTTCTTTCTGATCCAGGGATCAAAGCCAGGTCTCCTGTGTCTCCTGAATTGCAGGTGGATTCTTTACCTGCTGAGCCATCCTCCCCACCCCCCCCATATTTTCGGCCTTGTGGATTGGACAAAAAGCTTTGAAACATATTTTGCTGCATAACAACAATTCATAAGTCTGCAGTTGACTTCTCAATTTGGAGTGTATCTCAAAATGTTATTATGGAGCACTAGGTTAGGGTCACAATTGAATGATTTTATTAACAATGCCATTAATGTAAACTACACATACAATAAATTTAATTTCCATTAAGCACATTCTGATATTCTGCCCTCCTTTCATCTTTCCTTGTGTTGTTTTATACTCTCTCCCTCTTAACTTTTGATCAGCCTGGAAAGACAGCTGCTGGTCAAGATGTCTAAGATCAAGAATATGGAAAAGATGTGAATGGTAATAGAAAACTACATTAATTGCTTCACTCAATTCATTTAGCATATGTATCAAGCTGCTTATTCTTTAATAAAATAAAGAATTTAAGTGCTGGGACTTGCTTCGTGGTTCATTGGTTGAGAATCTGCTTTCCAATATAGGGAACGCAGGTTTGATCCCTGGTCAGGGAGCTAAAATCTCACATGCCTTGGGGCCAAAAAACGAAAACATAAAACAGAAGCAGTATTGTAACAAATCCAATAAAGTTAAAAAAAAAATGTTCTACATTAAAAAAAAAAGAAGACTTAAAGAAATTAAAAACAAACAAAAAACCTCAAGTGTTCTCCAATTGGGTCATTTTAGTTGTAGTAATCAAATGTGATTTATGGTTCATATTTTCTATTGTTGGTTGTTTCACAATCATTTACAAATTAAACAATGAGAAAAAGCCCAAGGCTTCATGACTGGAAAAAGAAACTTGTGCCTTGGGATAAAAGTTTGAAATGAAGGTCTAGGACTGAACTTTTCAATTAAATTGGCTCTTGTTTTCTTTCTTTTCTTCCATATGTTTGGTTTACATTAAAATTTGACATTTTAATCATGCTGTGAGTGAACTCCAAATAAAATCTGTACCCAGTGTACATAAGTGATAAGAGATAAGAAAAATGTCAATTATTTTCTTCCCAGATTTCAAAAATTTATTAGGCACTATTTCCTGAGTTTATAATCGCTTGAATGCATTAGATTGGAGTCTTACATAATTTAAAATTATTTCAGGACTTCTGTGTGAATGGGTTTTAAACAATACACTTGTTTGCATTTTTAAAATTTTTTATTGCAGTACATTGTAGTTGTGAGGACTTCCCAGATGGCGCTAGTTGTAAAGAACCTGTCTGCCAATGCAGGAGATCTAAGAGCCTCTGGTTGGATTCCTGGGTCAGAAAGATCCCCTGGAGGAGGGCATGGCAACCCACTCCAGTATTCTTGCCTGGAGAATCCCATGAACAGAGGAGCCTGGCAGCCTATGGTCCATGGGGTCACAAAGAGTCGTACTTGACTGAAGCGATTTTAGCACACACACATTCTAGTTGTGAACTTATTTTGAGTATTACATTACCAGAGCTGAATGACACAGAACAATTCTCATTAGTCTCCTCATCCAGGAACTGCTTAGTCGGTAAAGAACCTGCCTGCAATGCAGGAGACCCGGGTTTGATTCCTGGGTCAGGAAGACCCCCTGGAGAAGGAAATGGCAACCCACTCCAGCAGTCTCACCTGGAGAATCCATGGACAGAGGAGCCTGGCAGGCTACAATCCATGCGGTCAAAAGAGTTGGACATGACTTAGCGACTAAACTACCGCCAGGAATGTAAGCATTATTTGTTACAACCCAAGTAAATGCCTCGGAAAATTTTCTCCCACTATCATTTAATGTGTAGTGTATACTCTGTGTGTGCCTCAGTCATGTCCGACTCTTTGTAACCCTAAGGAGAATAAGGCCACCAAGCTCCTCTGTCTATGGGATTCTCCAGGCAAGCCTATTGGAGCAGATCGCCATTTCCTACTGCAGGGGATCTTCCAAACTCAGAGGCTGAACCCACATCTCTGCCTCTCCTGTATTAACAAAGCGTACTCTAGCTAAATTCAACTCCTTATTCTTTGCTATATATGCATGGAACTGAAATTGCCTTTATGTTTTCATTCTGCCGTAATGAATGAAACCATTCATTTTTACTGCCATGTCTTCCTCCACATTAGTTCCTTCTTTCTGACATGTTTCGGCTTCTGCCTCAGATTTTAAATTTTATTCATTCATTTACTTTTGGCTGTGTTGGATCTTGGTTGCTGCACAGGCTTTTCTCTAGTTGCAGGGAGCAGGGGCTGCTCTCTAGTCGAGGTGCGCAGGGTTCTCGTGTGGTGACTTCATTTGTTTCAGGGCACAAGGTCTAGGCACGGGGACTTCACTAGTTGTGTCTCCCAGTCTCTAGCACACAGGCTCAGTTGCTCTGTAGCATCCTCCTGAACCAGGGATCAAACCCACATCTCCTGCATTGGCAGTTGGATTCTTTAATGTTTCTTTTAAAGGTTAATAGTTTCCTTAACCAAAATTGTTCTCTATCTCATGAATCACCATATTATGATACATACGTAAATTATACAATAATAGTCAAGTTACTTATATGCGTACCTATTTTCTAGTAGACTGCATGTAATAACAAAGGCAATGTGTTATTCTTCTAATCTAATTAACACAGTGGAAAAATTATAAATATTAGAATTGATTTACTTTTTCCTGAAAATTTTATTTTTTGTTCTGAGCTTCTACTCTTCTTTAGATATATTATTTACCAGTTATTTAACTATTTTGATATGTTGTGAGCTTTCTAAAATCAGAGAATATATTATGTATTTGGATCCACTCACGTTTGTAGCCCATTATTGAACATATAATAGATGCTCAATAAAACATTGTGAATTTACTCAATTTCTTTGATGATTGTGATTTTATTTAGGACATAAGAAAGCCTATCTGATGCAGAATCAAAGTCCCCCTGCTATTTTCAAGCTAATTCAATATTATTGAGATCATATGACATAAACGAACTTAGAGCAGAATGGCTAAAGGTAAAGAAAGCATTATAATGAATATAAATTATGCAAATAATTTAACCATTTTATTATTAATACAGTATATTTATCTTATTAGTGATTGAATGATAATTTATTGAATGACATATTAATTCACGTTATATACAGTGAAATGTTGTGTAGGAAAGAATCAGAGTAAAGTCTGCATTTATCCAATCAATGTAAAATGCTAAGCTGTTAACTCTTCTGATTTATTTTAAATTAAGAGTGGCAAAATGTAACTCATTTGGTTGATCACTGACCACTTTTTTTTTTAACTTTGTTAAAATATAGTTGAAAGGGACAATAACAATTTAATTTTCCTGTGAAATCCAAAAAGCAAGCACACTATGAATCTGAATAGTTTCTGGAAACATAAAGATTACCTTTTTTATTTCTGTATGTTGAGCTCTTGATTTCTTTGTTTTTAAACAATATGTTTATGACCTACACCTTGCCAGCCTCAAAGCAATATACCTTTTGTTCTTTCTTTAACCAGCAGTGGCCTCACTTCTTCAGAATTATGACTTCATTCACCAGCAGGTTTGCATTAAGACTATGAGTCCAACTTCCTGCTTAGAAAATGTGCCAAAGCTTCTGACTGAGCCTTAAGGCATTTTATAATGCTCTTCTTCACATGATAGAAAAGGCACTAAGGCACTCTGCACATGCTTAAATCTGTCAATTATCTAAATCTGGCACAAAATTTGTGCCACTTAAGGGGAAAATACGCTGAGAGATTGCAGTTCCTGCACAGAAATTAGTAATTTTTTTTGGTTTAGTTTTTTATGTGAAAACTTAGTAGTTGATGCCTTAAAATTGATAGTGGGGAAGGAAAGGTATGCAAGCATGAAAAGTATTCACAGAATATTAATACTAAAGGAATTACAAGAGAAGTATCATTTATTGGAAAAAATTAATAGAGGAGTTTAATTTATGAAATAATGAATATCTGTGAATTTTTACAATGGATGAAAGCAAACTGTGGTGAATTGAGCCTCCACTCTTTTAAACATTCTTCATTGCTTTTTTCTTCTTTCATGGGGCTGGTCATTTTTAATTGATTTAATGGATATTTTGCTAATTTAAATAGACAATGTGTATGTAGTGGAGTATTGGGTGAGGAAAGGGAGGAAGCTAGAGCAGAGGAAACCAAAGAAGATAGGTTCTACTATGTGAAAAGTGAATGAGTGCTATTACTGGCACCTTTCAAAACTGAAATTGAATTCCCATTTAGTTGTGTGCTTGAGACACTTAGCCTTATAGCTATCAAAGGTCTACACTGTGACAGATCTCAACACTTGCATACCACGGAATATTCTGGTTCCTTGTTTTTGTGCCCAATTTTGTACCCAGTGTAACTGCATTCCAAACTCAGAACTCAGTACTTTTACAAAAATGCAGCTCTTAAGAATGATACAAGATGCAGCATGCCATGAGGCTCAAATGGAGAGAAAAAGAAATGTTTCTAAGAAAATTATACTAAATACAGTTAGCATGTAATGATCGAGATAGCTTCTTGAAAGCTTTTAGGTGTGAATTAAACCATCTTAAAGAGTAAGCTTGCAAAATTCAGTATTGTACTTGGATGAATGCATCCATAAAGCTGAAATTTAAGACATTTTCTTGCACAGTTCTTCCCTAATTTTATTCATTTTATCTAGTTGCTAGACAGTTGATGATTCATTCTTGGGTGTTTGTTATTAGCAAAGTTCCTACCTTGAAAGAAACTTCAAAAGCAAGAATACAAGAACTATTTTAATGATGAATTCTCAAGTTCTTAACATAAGCACACTTCATTACAAATGGTTCAAAGTAAATTTTAATTCAAAGTTAGATAATTTTTACCACCCAACACAGTGAGGAAATTATACTTCATACTTCTAACCTATACATGAATAAACTCCAAAGGCAGATACTGGAAATTTTTTAAAAGTACATCTGATTCTAGAATGGTTCATAAAATTCTAGACTCAAACATACTTTTAAAAATTTTCCAGTATCTGCCTTTGGAGTTTATGCATGCTTTTGATCATTTCAATTAAAGTAAATAAGTGAGACAGATTATTGTTACAATATGAAAAGATAAAAGTTTTAAATAAGAAGAAATGTTAAAAATAATTGAACTGATATAATTCTTAAAATTATTTCTTGTAAGAAATAATATAGAAATATGTTGTCTATTCTTTTTCCAGTTTTTTCCATGGCAACATCTTGTAAAACGATAGTACATCATGGCCAGGATATTGACTGTTATACATGATTCCCATTACCATAGAATCTCTCATGTTGCCTTTTCATGGCCACACCCATTGGCTCTCTCCCAAATCAGGACTTTCTAATCTGTTCTCTGTTAGAGATTAAAGAACTTCTAATCTCTCTATTTCTATAACATTGTCATTATAAAAATGTAATATATAGTATATATATGTATGTGATGAGTTATTGACAAAAATGTCGTTCTGCTGTTGTCAGATGGAGGTGTTTTACACACATCAGTTACATCCTGTAGGTTGATGTCATGCTTATTTTCTGTGTACTTGGTCGATCAGTTTTTGAGGGAGTGATACTGAAACATCCAAATAGTATTGTGGATTTGTCTATTTCTCCCTTCAATTTTATCAGTTTATGCTTTACATGTTATGCAACTCTTGCTTGCTGAATACACATTTAGGATGACTATGTCTTTTAGGTAGGTTAATGATTTTATTATAATGTAGTGTCCCTTTCTGCCTCTAGTAATTTCTTTGCTGTGAAGTATGCTTTATCTTTCACTAGTATAGCTAATCTTGCTTTATTTGATTAATATTTCATGATGCAAGTTTTTATCTTTTACACTCAATGTAACTATACCATTAAATTTGAAATGAATTTCCTGTAAACTTTGTATGTTTTTTAAATCTAAATGATTTTTTTAATTTAAATGTCACTGTCTTCCTCTTCATTGATTTATTTAAATGATTTATATTTAATATAATTATTGGTGAGTTAGGGCTTAAATTTCTAAGTTTATTTTTTGTGTTCTGAGTGGTCTTGTATTTTTTGTTTCTCTCTCTCTCTTTTTTTTTTTTCAAGCCTTTCTTCTGGTCTTTTGAATATTTTTAGTATTCTTAAGAGTATTTTGGAGTATACATCATTGTATAGATTTTATAATGGTCACTCTAGGTTTTACATTAGAGATAAAAGGCTTTCCTTGGTCTACTGGTAGCATTTTTCCTTTTCAGGTAAAGTTTTGAAACCTTACCTTAAACATCTTAAAGATATAAATATAAATAAGATATATAAATATTTTTTCTACTTTTCTTCTCTCTTTCCTTCCCTCTCTTTCTTTCCAATGTACTTTCCCTCTATTGTTCAGATTGGGACATTTCTTATTCTATTTGCAAGTTCACTAATCCTTTCTTTGTTCCCTTTCATTCTGCTCTTGATCCTAACCACTGAGTTTTGATGTTATTATGTTTTTCAGTTCCGAAATGTCCATTTCACTATTCTTTGTATCTTTAGGTAGAAGTAGAAGTCCAAGTTTTCCACTAAGCCTCTGTTATCATTCGAGGGGCGTAAGGGCATTTTGTTACTTCTAGGTGGGGATGGAATTCCTGAATGCCCACTACATGCCCAGCAATGGCACCTTGGCTGTAATAATGGGAGTACCTAGTTATAACTCTCTATAACTCTACTGCCAGCTTGGAAGTAGGAGAAATACCTCAACTCTGGGTAATGATGAAGTCCATGACTCTCCACTAGGCTTCCACTGACATCACTCCAGTGGGAATGGGATGGTGACTGTGTTGCTGCTTGATTGACCTGA